>NC_081353.1:63161208-63180656 GCF_029784015.1 Lycium ferocissimum
TAGTTGTCGCGTATTTGGAGGGCCGAATCCCCAGAAAAGAAAAAGGGGATTTCATGTCATTTAGGAAATTTGACATCCATCATGACTATAACGTGTTGCAAAGAATTGATAGAAGTAATTACCGGGTCTTGGGACAGAGATAGGATGGTTTTTCGATTTGGGGACGACGTCGAGATGACACCGACTTTAGAGGAGTTCAGCGATGTGTTGACAGGCGTAGGCTCAAGATTGAAAAGAAGAAAGAAACCTGACCAAAATTCCTTAATCCAAGAAAAACCCACCTACTTCCAAATTTGCAAAATGCTTTCCTTGAACTATGCTAATTGTGGCTCCACCATACCCTTTAGAGAGTTATACAAAAGATATGGAAGCCCAAATGGATTTGTGGAACATCCCGGAGAATTTAAGACTTATGCCGAATGGAATGGCCACCAAACCTTTAGCTTTCACCATTTTCTTTCTGTGAACCATGGTTTTTCCCAAAGATTGGTCCTTAGCTGTCATGACCCCACTAGTGGGCCATAACGGGTACCCGGAGCTAACTACCGGGCACCACTCATCATGCTATCTATATTACTCAACCTGGGCATACATCATTCTCAACACAAAAATTATCATGAAACAATCTCCAAATATCTCCCAAAACATGTATCTATGCATAAGCCCACGAGGCTACAAAAATGATGTACAAAGTGTGTGCTGAAGAGGTCAGATAATGTCTATTACCCACACATTAGTATCTATGAGCCTCTAATTGGACTACTGAAATCATAAGGATGTGGCAGGACCCCGCCATGCCCCAAATATGTGCACAAAAGAATATACCAAGAAGTGGCGACTCCAGAGTAATGGAGCGCTCCTGTATCTTCGCTAAGTAAGCTCCTAAGCGTCTGCGCCGTCTCCCTGTCTACCTGTGGGTATGAACACAGCGTCCATAAAGGAAAGGACGTCAGTACGAACAATGTACTGAATATGTAAGGCATGCATATCAACATAATAAAGAAGTAAGAGAACATAAGATGAAGAGATAACCGGTAATTGATTGCCTCTTAAGGCGGAATCATGCATGCTAACTTTCATAATAACAACATCATATCATGTATATATATATATATATATATATATATATATATATAAACTGCCCGTCCATATAGGTACGGTGTGATCATCATTAGCCCACGTCCGGGCCTCCCGCGTCTGGGGTAAATATCTCAAGCCGCCCACTAATGGTGTCTGCCCGGCCATATAGGCACGGTGTAATCATCATCATAGCATCCCACTACGCCCATCGTAGTGGTGACTGCCCAGCCAACTAGGCGCGGTGTAATACATAATCTAAAGCATGCACGAGAGCTCAAGTAAAAGCTGTAACTCTATCGGAGTGACATGTTGGGAGCCTCTGATTACATTGGAATAATCCTCATTGCTATGTCTCACCTTGAAGGAACTAATATCATGAGGTGAGATAACAACAAGAAGTAACATCAATGAAATCATAAAGATAAGAATATCAAGCTCATCATAGTATCATTATCATCATCATTATCACGGAACATATCTCATCTCTATCTCATAAGAAGCTTTTAAGAATCTTTAACTTTCATCTTTTGGGATGTAAGAAGGTCATGGAAATATAGAAAAGAAATCATAACACTGGGGTCATGCCTTTGAAAGAAGGGGACTAGCCTTACATACCTTTACATCTCCTTAACGACTAAGCGTTCTCCTTCCAAGCTCACAACTCTACATTCAAGTGAATTCGTACTACATTAGATCATTAGAAACATGCTTTAAGGCTAAGCTAAGGCAACTAAGAGCTAACAAAAATTGGGCAGCATTTCCTTTGTTTCAACAACTTTTTCCATTTACTAAACAACTCCCAAACATCAATAACAACACTCATAATATCATAATCAATAAACTTCTTCAAGCTAAACATTATTGAATCCTCACAATCTTCTTTCAAAATCATCCACAAGCATAGCTACAACACAACCTCATGTTCATTCTCATATAATACTTCCTTAACATTATTAGCATCATTCATAACAAGATTATTCTCATCTCATACTAAGAATCACGACTCAAATTAGCTTACTACTCAAAATGCCCTTATTTCTATATTTGAGCTTATATCCTACATTCTTTTCTAATCCAAGTCTTTCAACCACTCAATATCTTTAATAACATGATGTAGTCGTAAAACTCACCTTTGATTATAGGGTAATGACCTTTGGATGAAGATACTTCACTTGAGAAAACCCCAACTTCAATTCCAAAAGGAATTCTTGACTTCTACAACCCTAGTGAGCACCCATACACTTTATTCACTTGATTGTTGGTCTTTGGTCTTTGATTTCCTCCTTGGATTTGTGTTAGTATAATGTATGGAATATTCTATAGCTCTCTTGAAGTGTGGAGAATGAGTGAAATGAGAAATAAGAACTTGGGGTCTCTTTTTATAAAAATTAAAAACTGCCCGCTATGGATTATACCGACACTTATACGGTTCGTGTAATTTTATATGGTCCGTATAAGTGACCGTATAATACTTCCAGTGATGACCCTTCACTGTGACTATTATACGGACCACATAAAGTTATACGGACCGTATAATTGGTCATATAAATCACCCTCTTCCGAAATTGTTCTCGTTGCTTCCTTTTAGCTCCAATTCTTATGGAACCTTCTTAACACTTGTTTAATACTTCATTAACCATCTAAAGGCCCTTAGAACTTCTCCTCAAGACATTACTAAATAATCCTTAACTCGATAGTTCGCGAAACCTTTCCAAAATGCGACTTATACTTCACTTTCTTCAACGAACTTTCTTCTCTTTCCTCAAATGTCTTTGGAATCCTAATTAGAATCGTTAAGTATCCCTTCTTACTTGTAGGGACATCTTGTACACCTTACTTGCGTTAGTCAATTCACCGCACAAGAACCCGAAACTCTGAGGTGTAACATTAGCCATAGCCACCTGAGTCATTTCGGCCACCCATGCCATCTTCTACGGCATAACCCAACAAGAAGAAACTAAACACTTTGACCTGACCCCAATCATCCTAGCTGATTTGTACAGATCCTTAAGCCTCTGCTGAAACCACTGCAAATACTTCCAAGGTTGTAACTTACTCCTACAATGGTGGATCCTTAAGCACATGATCAAAGTTAGGGGTGGACAACACTTAAGTAAGCCAGCCGAAAGATATGATCTTCGGGATTTTTGCCCGAACTTCGGAGAACAAAATAGACAAAGTTGGACATTCACCTTTTCCAGGTTGAAAGAGGAAAGCGTTCAATGGATGTTCCATGACATCATGTCCTATAAAGTTGTGGTTGAGGTGAAAAGTGTCCATTCTTACCTCTTGAGCAGAAGGATTCACCTTACGCCCGCTGTGTGGTCTCGGCGACAATTTGGGAGGATCTAAGTCGTGTACCTCGAAAGTTGAGGCATGGGAGATTTTATCATATGACTCGATGACGCCGAGGCTTTCGACCAAAAGCTTTATTGCATACGGGAATGGAAGGGCCATATGATTTGGGGTCCCGATACCTTAGCCGAAGATAGGTTTCGTCCGGGTTGTGTCGTGCAGTATAAAGATTGGTTAAGGGCCGACTTACAAGGTATAGTTCCTTTTAGACCCATTCTCTACAGTTGTGTGAAAGATAAGGATTCGCAAGCCGACATTCGAGCCCGTTTGGTTCAAAGGACAGCTGATGACAGAGATGCCAAGTATTTGGAAAAAATTGAGCATGACAAAGCCGTCATAGAGAGTTTGAGACATGAGTTGGAGCTTACTAATGACTGTTTAGTTGATCTAAATAATCGGATGAAGAAGACTTTAGATGATATTGCTCCACTGACTTTCACATATAAAGGGTTTTTGATGGAAGTCACTTTGACGTCGGCCCATCTTCATATCTAAACTACCCTCCGAAAGGCAAAAAGGACAAGACCGATCGAGATCGGGCTTCATCATCCACCACCAGAGGACGCCACCTCGATTTACTTTATGCACTGTCTTTACTTTATCTTTTGTACCCCTTCGGGGAAGAATATTATTATTAATGATTATAGGACGATGGTTTGATTCAAATGGCACATTTATGTCTCAAACGATTAGTATGTTTAAGGATGCGAGTAGTGTAATTTTATAAGCTGCTTTGGTTGACTTACTTGCTTTCATATGTTTCGCTTAAATGCTTAATTGATCTCAAGTACCGCCCACTATCCCAAAGAAAACTATCAACAAAAAATACTCGTACTAAGCCTAGCAACTTGCTCAGAATCCGAAGATGAACGCAAACAACTCACCAGAGCTAGAAGATATGAGGAAGAATGAGGTCTTGCTTAGCCGAAAGATTCAGGATCTCGTAAAGCAAATTCGAGCAGTCAAGGACAAGATCAAAGAGGTTGATGAGTTAATGGATCCGGCGAAAAATCCGCCCAAGGAACCAATTGAAACTCAAGGAGAGAACGTCCTAGATAAGGGAAAAGGGATCCTCCCAAATACATCCCGATAATAGAGGAGTTCGAGGAGAAAGAAATGGAATCGGAACCACAGGAGCCTATTTGGCCATCAAGGGAAGCTGCCTCCGCTGCACCACTTAGCACAAAAAGGGAAGGAACTTCTGTTGTGCCATCAAGTCCTTGGCGAGAGCCCAAGGAACTAATAGAGTATGATCGACCAGCCTTGCCCGAATGGTGGGCTATTGCGCTTAAGGAATTGGATTGTCCCTACCACGTCTTGTCTAACCACATAACGAGTTAAGAGATGATGATCAAGTGTCGAAACAAAGGGATAGTCAGTATCAGCTTCGACGGGTTGCCACTGTGTGCTCCGGTATTCGCGCACAAGAGATGCCCCTATCACCGGGATCAGGCCGGGCACAACATCAACGAATGTTTGGCCTTCAAGAGAAGGCTCATCAAGCTGATAGATAAGAAAAACATCACCAAGATGTGGGGTCCACAATCACTTTGGTCTAAGACAACATCTCCCCAACCAAAGTGATTGTGTGTGTGTGTGGTGTGTGTGTGTGTGTGTGTGTGTGTGTGTGTGTGTGTGTGTGTGTGTGTGTGTGTGTGTGTGTGTGTGTGTGTGTGTGTGTGTGTGTGTGTGTGTGTGTGTGTGTGTGTGTGTGTGTGTGTACGCTAAACACTCATATTTGGCATTATGACTTTATGGTATTTAAGGACTCTTATGCCAGCATCTTCCAGAAGTTTGTCAGCATTAGGAAGATTAGCCCATCAAAACCAGAAGGGCTAAAACTGAAGGAGTTGGCCGCCGCAAAATGTGGAGCTTTGGGGCACAGTATAGAAAAGTGTGATGCATTTAAGTTTGAAGTGGAGAACTTGGTCCATAAAGGCACCATTTGGTTAGTGCTCCCACCTCAGTATTAGAATCTAGGGCCTTTAGGGCCGGAAAAAGGTTGAACAGACAAACAAACTGTTTTGACCTCAAAAGAAAGGTTACCTTTTGGGTAGTTTTTAGGGGATCCCATTTTGTGTACTTAATACGATTTTCCCCCCCCCCCCCCACCCCTATTTTGTTTAGATGGAACTGCGCTAGCCTGATGTCCCGAGAAGGGATATGCAGGAAGCCCCTATCGGGCCTGGTCACGGGTAGGTTTTAAGGTAGGGAGTCTTATCTTATATAAACCGAACTACGGAAAGGCCTGATTTCCCGCGGAGGGATACATAGGCAGTTTACGTAAGACTCGGTCCCTATAGATTATAAATATTATATTTCCCCCCACTTAACAAAGCCCAAGTACCCAAGACCCTGTACAAGAGATCAATTGAGCATTTAAATCAAACATATGATTATTTATGTGCTAAGTGTTTTTTTAAACTACCATCTACGTGTGATATCTTGATTATCTTTCTATTACCTAACGAAACTAACTCTGTTTGCCTTTGAGTTATTCTTTTCTTATAGAAAGAGAGGTTGATTTGTGTTCACACTGGCATACTTCATAAGATCCAAAGCTGCAATAGCATCCCTATCCTGACAAGATAAAGGCAAAGAAACGATAACTGGTACATCCGAGAATGAAACTACCCCTACTGACATTGATCTCAGAGAATCGCCTCTGCGCGAACTGCTTGAGTCATCACCTATTGAAGACGTCATGAAAATGATGTTTGAGAAAATCGCCTATCTTCAAGAGGAAGTGACGCGAAACAAAGCTGCTAATGATGCCTGAGAGTCCCCTACTGAAAAAGAAGGCCTCCACCGTTTTTTCCATCTCTGAATTCACCATTACCTGATCACTTTCCCACCCAGTCCACTATGACTACCATACCATTCACTCCAATTCACGAGGGTGACATTGGTACTTCTTACCACATCCCAACACCACTTAACACTACCCAAATTCTCGAAATCGCTCACTCTATCCCCTCTTACCCAAAGACCACAAAACACCCATCCCGGCATCAGTATACAACCCAACATCATTGTAGCGGTTCTATTTTTTCGGATTCATAATTGCACTTGCCTCATTTAAAAAGGAAAGTGTCCCAGGAAAGTACTATTGTCAATCGTACCGAATTTTTTTTGAAAAATATACTTCTACGTGGATGGTACTCTAAATGGACATTATTTTAGAGTCGCCACCTAACTTATAGGTAAGTTAGGAAAACCAGTTCGAAAGGGTTCATTTAAAATGGTTAAGTTTTAAAAGAAACCAATCTATACCAAAGTTTGGGTAATGGTTCTGGTGATCCCACAGGGAAGGTGTTAGGCACCCCAGTATTGAGGATCCATAAAATACGATTGACCTACGGGTTCTAATAGTATGCCTTGTAGATATAAATTATTTTTGATAAAAACTGCTTTTGTTTTATATTTCCGCAAATAAAGGTTAGTCATTTATGCAAAAACTACTCATTTTCAAGAAATAAAAATGGTAGAGTTTTGCCCAAAATTGGGCATTTTGAGTTTCGGACTAGAACACCTAGGTTAAAACCCGAAGGCGTGAACTTAAGTAGTACACTACTATTATTATCCATATTTTATATTTTTAGATTTTTAGTCCAAATTAGTATTTTAAGTCCATTTTGTCCAAATTGTCCATAGGTACGGCCCCAATTTGTCTCAATGTCCATAAATTTGTCAAGTCATTTTTTGTTCAAAATCATGATTTGCATCTTAAAAAAAATGTCCATTTTTATACATAAGACAGTTTTAGTCTTAAATCAATTTTTGCACGTCATTATTCATCAAAAATCAGTTTTTATATCTTAAAAAATAGTTTTTGGCAACTCTAAATTCGTGACAATTTTTTAAGGGTTCCAATAAACACATTTCATCAAATAAATAATATAAAGTGAGGGAGCTGGGCCTACCAAGCCCAACAGAAATAAAATGCAATTAATATCATATCCACTCCAAATGCTTAGGTTGTCCATGGTTGAGGTTGACTCGATCTAAAGGAGTCGGTGGGCCTCGTTGGACCCACAAACGGATAGGGAGGTTTACAAATAAAAAGGGTATAATTAGTACTTGACCAAAGGATATAAATAAAATTTACATGGCCAAAAATTAAATTATAATATAACTGGGCCAGGCCCATAATTACTAAACTAATAGGGAGGGGGACATTTATGCAAAAAGGGACAATTTTTAAAACATATATATCGGCTGAACCAGTGTATAGGCCCAACTGGCCCAAACTCTGAAATGTGCATGAAATTTCTAAGTGTTGAACCATGATATACATGGTATACTAGGTGATATACTTGTATATAGAGAGCAAAACCCTTTAGAAGGGCATACCCTCCATATACACTAATATACACTACACTTCCCCAATATTCCCCTTTCAAAATAACTCATCCAAACTACCCAAAAATACATCAAGATTCCCAAAAAAAACACTAAGATTTCCAAGCTTAAACTACCCAGAATCCAGCAGTTGATCAAGCAAAACGAGCAGTCAAATTTGTAGTCTAAAAATAACAAGTTTTAGGCACAACAAATCAAGTGGTATTCCAGTTAATCAAATAGGAAAAGATCAACAGCTTTAGCTAAGCAAATATGCATGTTTCGTACCTCTAAACTCAAGACAAAGTAAAATTTTGAGTCAAATGAATAATCAAAGTTCATGGTTAATCCACCCAAAATGAAAGCAATTCTTATTCAATAAAGGTTTTCACAAATCTCGCTTTAAGAGGTTGATGCACAAAGTTATACAAACACAGTTCACAAGCAAAACCTTCAATCCAAACTCGCTGATTCAAGAAGATTCGTAGATGAACCAAGGACACAAGTCTCTATGGTTTCAAAACTACAATTTCCAAACTATTTTTTCAAAGCTTAACTACACACAGCTTTCATATTGTTAACTCAAGTGAATCATTTTTACAAGTTAAGGCAGTTTTAAGCAAGTATCATGTAGGAAAAGTTAGCAACAACCAGCAGTTATGCAAATGATACAACTAAGAAAAAAGAAGCAGGAAATGCATCATGTTCTTACAGGTTTTCCTAACAACATGATCATGTCAAGTTCAAACAGGGTTCAAGAAATGCATAATATCACAAAAGTCCAAAACCAGTTAATCATCCTAAGTAAAAATTTAGGAAAATGCAAGGTTATTCTATAACAGAAAGAAGCAACTTCAAGTTTTCAAAACTTTACAACTTTGTCTTTCAAAATTCCCCTAGCAGTCAGTTTTAAGCAACAAGTAGCTTTCCAAGTAGGTTCTTGATCTCAAATGTAACAAAGCAGTCAAGCAGAGGTACTATGAATCAATACATAGACAGTCAAGTAATATACACACAGAGAAATCTTTCTAGTCAATTTAAGTTTTCAAAATCTCAATACAGTGTATCCTGTAACTTATCAGAGGTATTACTAACTTTATGAGGAAATATAAAGTGAATGCAAGTTGTAACTTCACAAAATGTCCTAATTTCTACAAATAATGCCTAGTTTGATCCAAGAAGTCATTCTCATTCCAAGTTTTTAATCAAACAAATAACTAAATAGTTATGGGTTTTCCACAGTTTCACAAAAGGTTCTCAATTCTCACATTAACAACTCTTATGATTTCAAAATCTTTCAAACTACATACTAAGCCATTTTCAACCTTATTAGACTATTTAGACAAGCTAATAAGTCATAAAACATTACTTAGTTTTTTTTTCAAGACAGTATAGACACACAAACAGTTTTCACAGTTTCAAATTCACAAGTTAGCTCCTATATATAACTTAAGGTTATCTTCACAAAACTGTCAATACATTATTCAAAAACCAAGTTATCAAAACACTTAACACTAGTTTTATATCATATTTTAACAGTTTAAATAGCTACAAGATGTCAAATTTCAATCTTCAAACTAAAATACACTCAATAAATGGACAACATTCAAAAGCAGTTCATTCAACTTGACAGGTAACTCAAAAATTCATTTTAAAGGCAAAAACTTGTTAAGCTAAAACAGTTTCCACACATAAAGCAAATATATCACCAAATGAATCAGAATAGCTAATAAGAATCAGATTTGGCTAAGTTAAGACAAGGTAAAGTTTGAAATCACAAACACTGTCTCCAGATTCTACTTTATTTTTACTAAATAGTGACTACATAGTACTATTTTATTGAAACAGTTTGAAAATCCAAACTTCAGGACACAGAATTTGGGAAATGATAATAATCAAACTCCAAACAAAGATTATAGTCAACTAGAACCACTTAATATAACCCTCTAAACTAGCTAAACTTAAACTAAATCCTAGAATCATTATATCCCTCCCTTTAAAGCCATTCCTTCTCATTTTATAAGCTTAACAAGTTATAAAATCTACTTAGTGTAACATAAATTAGCTTTTAGCTCATTTTTTGTAGCTTAAATAATCAAAACATGAACAGAACTATCATCATAAGTAAGAACTGACAGTTTATAACATTTCACATAATAAGCAAGCTAAAAATAGTAAATATTCAAAACTGAAAGTAAAATAAAGGTTGAAAAAGGATTTACCTCTTATAGGGGCAACCTAAAGACCAAAGAAGGATTCAAACTCCAACTTCAAGCAAACAAAAACCCCTTTTTATCTTCAAAATATCCCTTTCTTATACTTTTCTTGTTCTATAAATTGGTATATTTGATTGAATATTTATATATCTTATAGTATTTTCTTGACTGTTTTTTTATATATAGTGTATGATTTTTGTTTAGCTCTTAGATTTTAAGCTTATGCTCTTTAATTTTCGAAAAAAGGATCCTTCTCTTCATCTTTTTCTTTCTATTTATAGACTTATCAAATTTAGGGAATCCTAGGAATGGAAAATGGACACCTAGCCCTTGATTTTCCCCCCAAACCCACCCCCCCCCCCCCTAAATTTTGTATCTAATCCTAAAATTCGAATCTTTAATAGATAAGACAACAAAAGTGATAACTACTTTTACCCTAAAATCCACAAAAAATCCAATAAAAATCAGAAATAATAGGATAGTACGAATACAACCAATTTTGTACCATTCTAACGGTACAATTGTACCAAATAGTACAATAGGGATAAAATCCCCAAACTTTGTACCTTAACCACGAAACATCTAGGAAATTTCCCCTAGGCTTCCCTAATTTAGTGCATTATGGTGCACAAGATGGCTAAGGGCACAAGGCCCTGCCCATGGCAACCACAATGCATAGGGAACCCGAGTAACATCCTAGTATGATTCCAATAGGCATGGAGAAAAATGAAATTCGAAGGAAAATAAACCTGACAATCATGAGTGATCATGATTAAGCGTAAAACCCCTCAAGAAATTGGCCAAAAATAACCCTGAATCGCCATGAATTAGACACGGTTAAGGAAACCCTAGAATATTGCAATTCGCCTCAATGAAAGAGAGGAGAGACTCGGGTGAAAATGAATTAAGAACAAACTTCACACCCTTTATTTTTTTTAAAACTTAAAACCCCTCTACTATTAAAAATAACCAAATGGACCCCGTCCTATTTTAATAATAGAACTATATATTATAAATACCTATATCACTAAGTAAAATAGTTATATAGGCAAGTTAAAATTCAAATCTCGCAAATTTGAAAAATTATCTTTAAAACAAGCCCACCGAGCAACATTTAAAAATGTGAAAAATGCGGTCAAAATGAGCCGTAATTCATACGTCGTCTAAACTAACAATTTTTCCGGACTAGACGGAGCGAGATGAAAGTAAATAACTCGTATTTCTTATATTTGTCAATTTTTCAGAAAGTAGTAATTAGACGTCATTTTTGCAATTTTCTCAGAATTTTTGAAATTTTAGAATTAAAAGGAGGTATACTTACTCCGTCTTTGTCTCGGGAAATTTGAAAATTAAAATACGCATCTTATGAGGTAAATATTAGGTGCAACAATCATCTCGCTACCAATCTCCAAAACTACCCCTACTCACCAACTCGCCCTGCTATTTCCTTCCACACACTTGTCACCCCAGGCACATTTTCACCCAATCAAGAAATTGATCACTACCAGGAGACGGAAAAGGCATGGAAGCCTGAGCAAGAAAAACAAAAAGAGAGGCTCGAGCCGAAGATGACCGCAATGCTGGAGCGAACCATGAAAACCGCTCACACAGGCTCAGGCCTAAGTTATGACGACTTGTGTATGATCCAAATTTGGAGTTACCCGAAGGCTTCAGGGTGCCACATTTTGAGCTATTTAATGGGACGGACAATCTGAAAGCACATCTACAGTCCTATTGTGACCAATTGGTCGGCGTCCGAGACAACCAAGCGCTTAGCGTGAGGCTGTTCAGCTGAAGTTTGAACGGGGAGGCTTTAAAATGGTTCACGGCTCAAGACATACGCAGTTCGATTACATGGGAAGACATGGCTGCGGCCTTCATGGAAAGATTTCACTTTAACATGGAAATGGTACCGGATAGGTATTATTTGGAAAAAGTCAAACGGAAATCCACCGAGAACTTCCGCGAGTATGAAAGTAGGTGGAAACAGAAGCCCCCCGGGTACAATCGCCAATGGGCAAGGAAAAACTGGTGTCAGTCTTCATCCGTTCGCAAGAAACAGATTTCTATGACAGAATGCTTTCAATGGCCTGAAGACCATTCTTCGAACTAGTCAAAATGGGAGAAGCCATAGAAGATGGTCTCAAAACAGGCCGAATCATAAGTATGACATGAAAGTCCGCTGGGCAAGCTCGACTGGGTTTATAAGGAAGAAGAAGAAGAAGAAAGACGTGGCAAGCATATCCCATACTTCTAGCCCAAAACCCACAAGAAGGGAAGAATTCCCGATGGAAGCATATGCTTCACCTCCCCCAAACAATTATATACCTGCTCCTTACAATACGGTACCCACATATTACGCGTAGCTGCCCTTCCAATCACCTACCTTGAATTACGAAACCCCACAAAATACCTTCTAATCACCTCTCCCGAATTACCAAGCTCTACAACGAAATTATCAAGCTCCCCCACCCACTTACCGTCCTCCAGAAAATAACTAGCCTAATACCTACCAAAATCAGCCACCACAAAATATTTATAATGCGCCACGTCAAAACTTTGAAAAGAAGCCTGCTCGCGTGTTCACTCCATTAATGGAATCACGGATTAATTTGTTCAAAAGATTGAGCACAGTAGGGATGATCCAAACGCTTCCCCCAAAGGTCGTTGACCCAAAGAACCAGTTCTACCAAGCTGACCAAGCATGTGCCTACCATTCTAATAGCATAGGACACAGTACCGAGGACTGCATCAATCTCAAGTATAAGATACAAGACATGATTGACCGAAAGGAGTTTATGCTCTAAATATCTCCCTCAAATGTGAACACCAATCCCTTGCCAAACCATGGCAGCAACGTGATTCATAAGATCGAAAGGGAAGAGGACTGGGTCGCAGGCAGGCCCACAATCCGTGAAAGAACTTGAGCGCACAGTGGCGTCGCTTTCTCTTCAAGAACGCCCACGATTCGAAGTGCTAATCCCTGTGCCGGTTGTTGCACATGTGGCCCAAGTAACCCCTGCACCGCCTTAAAAATAATTCGTGTTCCAAGTCACCGCTGCCCACGGAATTACAAGATCGGGAAGGTGCTATACTCCCGAAATTCTAGCCCAAGGGGAACCTCGAGGAGAGGGAAATTAGAAAAGGGCGATTACTGAGAGTGAAGCTAAAGATTTCTGGCGACGGATGCAGCCCAAAGAATACTCCATTATGGAGCACCTAAAGAAAACACCGACCCAAATCTCGGTGTTAGCACTTTTACAAAGTTCACCCCAAAGACCGCTTGGCTCTGATGTAGGTGTTGGATGAAGCCCATGTCCCAGCTGGGATGAGTAGTGAAAATCTAGCCGAAATGGTCACCCATGTTATAGAGGAACACCGAATGACCTTCACGGAAAAAGAGTTTCCTAAGGAAGGCACGGATCACAATAAAGCACTGCACATCACTGTCATGTGCCACAACAAAGTGGTGACTCGTGTGCTAATCGACAACGGAGCGGGACTCAACATTTATCTCGAGTCTACCCTAACTCAGCTGGGATATGACCTTGGAAAGGTTCGTCAGAGCCACACTAATATAAGAGCATTTGACGTAGGCCGATGTGATGCCACCGGAGCAGTGGCCCTAGACATTCAAATAGGTCCAGCAGAGTTCACTATCGAGTTTCAGGTTATGAAAATACCTGCCAACTACAATCTACTCTTGGGGAGGCCATGGATCCACATGGCAGGAGCAATACCATCTTCACTTCACCAGTCTTTGAAATTCATCTGGGGAGAACAAGAAGTGATAATCCATAGAGAGGCAAGCATATCATCGAAGCGTTACCCAAAGGAATGGATTTCCAGGTAGTGGAACTCATAGGGGCTACCCACAAAATAGAACTGTAACACCCTGCACCTTTAACCTAAGCTTTGACCATGATCCTAGACTTAGAAAACCAGATAAAGAATGTGGGAATTGGAATTTCCCTCTTCAGTTGTAAGATGGGGGTTTACGCCCATGAACAGTGACCGTATTTCAGTATACGGGCCGTATTTCAAGTCATAAACTGGTACCAAAGATTTCTGAGCATTCTGAAATTTGGCATTTGGAGGTTACATTGTTATATACGGACCGTATTTTGAAATAGGGATATCGCCCGTATTTTAAAACTTCTTTGTAATTTGGGAAAACTTCATTGATAAAAGTTGTAGAGCTTTGAAATACCTTTAAAATGATATATTATGGGGGTCAAACAGACATCTGTACAAAGAGTTATGGCTATTTTACTGAAGAGTCGCAATGCAGTCCACACAGAATATGGACCGTCTTTCAAAATACGGCCCGTCATTCAAAATACGGCCAGTGTTTTGCTGGGCGTAAAATTCAATTTTCCAGAACAAAGATATATTTGTCCATATCAGTCCAAATCATTATTTTTCATTCCTTCAAGCCCTAGAACGACCTCCTACCCTCTCCCATCATCAAGAACACCAAGGTAAGCCTACTCTAATTATTCCAAGTCAATTTTAATATATATCCTTGTAATCTAAACAAGAAATCATCATTCCTAACCTAGGGTTTTCAAGAAAACCCATCTTAAGGTTCAAGAATTCAAGATTTTGAAAATCTTCTTTAAAGCTCAAGTCTTTAATTGAAGTTTTGGAGCGATTAAGGTATGTAGAACTTCTATCCACGTGTGGGAATCTCTACGTTCTTCTCCACGCTCCGTTTCTTGATATCCATCAAGTTCAAACCCTAGGGCATTAAACCCAACATATTGGTAGCCGGTATTTATGTATTTATGAACATGAATTCTGTATACATATTCGTTAATGTATTTCTAATCTTCCATTATGGTTATTAGGAACCCTAGCTTAATCCATGAATCATGAATTCTTCCTCATGTGTTCTCATTATATTTATATGAAACTTTATGATTATTATCTAGCAAGTTACAAGCATGTTTTCAAGTCAATATATATATATATATATATATATATATATATATATATATATATATATATATATATATATATATATATATATATATATATATATATATATATATAATTGTGAACTATTGTTATTACTCATGAATCAAGAATATGTTTGCAAGACTATGACAAGTAATTTCATGAAACCATGTTACAAGTTATTTCACGAAAATCATGGGCTTCTTAGCCAACTATTTCATGTTCATGTTTTTGGGATTTTCTTAGTTAACCGAGAAGGCTCAGTAAAGCCTGAAACTATGTAGCCACCGTAGGATAAGGGTTGTCAGCAAGGAGACAACACCTTCATTATGTAGTTTGGATCCTTACATGCTTATTATTACTTAAATCTCATATCCCTGGTAAGGTGTGAGTGTTCTGCTGGTAGGACGCAAGGACCAGATCATGTTGTCGGTTATACTATAACACTCCCCACGTTACAAGCAGTTATATATACATGTATTTCCATTGATTTACTGTTTTCAGACTTTACTCACGCTTCATGATCATGTTCAGGTTATATTCAGTTTTAGTTCATGTCCTATACCCATATTGTGCCATGTTCTTCATTTTAGCAGGTTTTACACACTAGTACTATTCACCCTGTACTAACGTCCCTTTTTGCCCAGGGGCCTGCACTTCACGGTGCAAATATTGGTTTTTAGGAGCATACATATACGTAGTAGGATCACCTCAGTTATCAGCTTATTGGTGAGCCGCACTTCTCTCGGGGTTCAACATGAAGTCTGTACTAGTATTCAATTTATTGTAGTCCAGGGCCATGTCCTAGTAGTTAGTATTCAGACATGTTTTAGAGGTTTCATAGACAGATGTTAGTTCACGGAGTCAATTGTGCTTTTATGTTTGCAGACTATTACGTTTTTTCATGATTCATTTAAATTGCATCATATATATTATGTTATTTTGATGCCCATGTTGACAAGCAAGCCATGAGGTTCGCTCAGACACATGCAGGCAAGGCCCGAGTTTCGTGTTGTGCCTAGGCCATGGTTCGGGGCATGACAAAGCTTGGTATCAGAGCCCACGTTCAAGTGTATTTAGGGAGTCTATGAAACCGTGTCCAGTGGGGTCATTTTTATATATGTAAGGGCCCCATACATATAAACAGTTGACCACCAAGACATTTAGTATTGTCTCACTTCCTTCATACTCTAGATCGTGCAGTTAGAGCAGTACTTTCAGGATGCCTTTCTAATTCGTGCATATACGTATTTTCAGAAAATGCCTGCGAAATAGAAATACACCAGAAAGGCCACAGCTACTAGCCAGAGGGCTACCTAAGCAATCGCGAAGAGACAGATCTAACTCAAACAGCAGTCCTAACCGCTCCTACAGTTACACCTCCTAGTGATTCGGATGGGGATGTTAGGAATGCTATCAACATGCTCACACAATTGGTAGCAGCTCAGGCCCAACGTCAGGAATCTGGGTCAAGTTCAGGGAATAATGGAAAGTCTTCTAAGACTAAAGATTTTCTCAGAATGAATCCCCCAGTCTTCACGGGGACAAAGAAAGATGAGGACCCTCAGGACTACATTGATGCTCTTCAGAAAATCTTTAGGTTATGATAGTTACGAAAATTGAAGCAGCTACTTTTGGAGCTCATCAACTACAGGGCATTGCTAACACTTGGTATGAATCTTGGGAATTGTCCCGAGGTAAGGATACACTTGATGCTACATGGGATGAATTCACAAGTGCATTCCTGGACCACTTGATGCCAATAGAAGTCAGAGAAGCTAAGGCTGAGTAATTCCTAAAGCTTAAACAGAATGGCAGGTTAGTTCAGGACTACTATTTAGAATTTATCGATCTGTTAAGCATGCTCCAAATATGGTCTACCGATATGAGGGAAAGAGTGAGGAGGTTTGTTGGGGGTCTTGATTCCCATTTGTACGATGGGGCCAATAGTGCCGCACAGAATGAGGGGATGACTATCTCCAAGATGGTTGCTTTTGTACAAGGGAACGAGACAAGGCTGAAGGAGGAGGAAGCCTTGTAGAAAGAGAAAGACAAGGAATTCAACAAGAGGATCAAGTCTACCAAACAGTTCAGCGGTAATGGAAACAGAAAGTTCTTTAAGAACAGGTCAGCCGGACCTGCTCCGTCCATAGCTCTAGTTTCCAAGTTCAAGAAAGATAATCGTTAGCAGAATTTCAGGTCGTCAGGCTCCCAGTCTTAGGCCAGTGTGAGTCAAAGTAACTTCACCAATCCGATTTTGTGCTAAGTGTGGGAAGAGGCACCCTGGGGAGTGCTGCTCTGGATCGAATGTTTGCTATGGGTGCGGCCAGTCGGGCCATGTTTACAGAGATTTCCCTTTAGTTAGACAGGGCACAGGAGGTAACCGGACTCAGTCAGTAAATTCGTCAGTTCCTCATAATAACCAGACTCAGACAGGACGTGCACTAGCTACATCCGGCAACACAAGCGATGGCCTAAATCATTTGTATGCTTTGACCGGGCATCAAGATATCGATGCCCATACTGATGTTGTCACAGGTATACTCACCATTTTCAGTTTCGATGTTTATGCTCTCATGGACCCTAGATCCACCCTATCCTATGTCACCCTTTATGTTGCTAAGAAATTGGGTATTGAACCCGAAAAGCTAAACGAATCTTTTGAAGTGTCTACTCCAGTTGGTGAGTCAGTCATAGCCCGACGTGTCTATAGGGGCTATCCAGTCAGAGTCTATCACCATGTTGTTCCAGCTGACCTATGTGAGTTAGAAATGGTAGATTTTGACATAATCATGGGCATGGACTAGTTATATTCATGTTATGCGTTAGTTGATTGTCGAACCAAAGTCAAATTTCAAGTTTGCTAATGAGCCAGTCTTAGAGTGGAAGGGTGATTCAAGAAGTCCTAAGGGTAGGTTTATTTCTCACCTCAAGGCAAGAAAAATAGTGTCTAAGGGTTATATCTATCATCTCGTTCGGGTTGGGAATCGCCTTCCCGCACCCCAACTCTTCGCCGCGATCTCTCGTTGTTAATGAATTTCCAAAAGTCTTTCCCGAGGACCTTCCCGAAATTCCTCCTGATAGGGAAATTGATTTCGTAATTGACCTACTCCCAGGTACGAAACCTATATCTATTCCACCTTATAGGATGGCTCCAGCTGAATTACGAGAGCTTAAGGCTCAACTCAAAGATCTTCTAGACAAGGGTTTTATCCAACCCAAAGGTCTCTCTATGGGATGCCCTGGCCCTTTTCGTTCGCAAGAAAGATGTTTCTTTGCGTATGTGCATTGACTATCGCCAGCTCAATAAAGTCACGATTAAGAACAAATACCCTCTTCTACGGATAGATGACTTGTTTGATCAGCTTCACGGTGCCCAATGTTACTCCAAAATAGATCTCCGATCAGGTTACCATCAGCTTAAAGTTAAGGGACAAGATATTCCTAAGACAACCTTTAGAACTAGATATGGTCATTTCGAATTCTGTCATGTCCTTTGGTTTGATCAATGCCCCAGCAACTTTCATGGACCTCATGAATAGAGTCTTCAAGCTATATCTCGACCTCTTTGTCAGTGTTTTCATAGATGATATCCTCATTTACTCCCGTAGTGAGGCCTAGCACGCAGAACACCTTCGTATAGTTCTTCAGATTCTCAAGGACCGTAAGTTATATGCAAAATTCTCTTAGTGTGAGTTCTCGGCTCAAGTCAATAGCCTTCTTAGGTCATGTGATTTCGGTGAGTAGGTGTTCAAAGTTGACTCTCGAAGATCGAGGTCGTTAAGAATTGGCCCCGTACCCACATCGCCTTTAGAACCAGCTTGGGTCTAGCAGGCTATTACTGACGCTTCATAGAGGGTTTTTCGTCTATTTCAAAGACTATTGACCAAGTTGATGAAAAAGGAAGTTAAATTTTAGTGGTCAGATTCCTGTGAGCGCAGTTTCGAGGAATTGAAAACAAGATTGATTTCTGCTCTAGTTTTGATGCTACCAGAAGGAACCGAAGGGTTCGTGGTTTATTGTGATGCTTCGGGAGTTAGTCTCGGATGTGCCTTAATGCAGCATGGTAAGGTTGTAGCTTATGCACCTCGTCAGCTCAAGGTTCACAAAAAGAATTATCCGACTCATGACCTAGAGTTGGCAGCTGTAGTTTTTGCACTTAAGATATGGTATCATTATTTGTATGGAGTTGTCACACCCTGATCTTACTAGGGTGTGATGGGCACCCGACTCCACATTCGGAGCCGAGCGAACCCACTGACTCTGATTACATACATAAACTTTCGGACTCTTAATCAGACAAAAATGACAAGTATAACAAATATTTTGGAAATATCCTAGGTAGTTTACAAATCGACAGAAACTGTAATCATATGGAATCTACTGCAAAATACAGAATGACACGTCGGCTGATGGAGCCGCTCGCAACTGACATTCAGAACCCACAACTCGTCTCAAAGTCTCTAACAAACAATCGAACACATATCATGCAAAATC
>NC_081353.1:63180756-63234127 GCF_029784015.1 Lycium ferocissimum
AAACCCTAGGGCATTAAACCCAACATATTGGTAGCCCGTATTTATGTATTTATGAACATGAATTATGTATCTATATTTGTTATTGTATTCCTAATCTTCCATTAAGGTTATTAGGAAACCTAGCTTAATCCATGAATCATGAATTCTTCCTCATGTGTTCTCATTATGTTTATATGAAAATTTATGATTTTTATCTAGCAAGTTACAAGCATGTTTTCAAGTCAATTATATATATATATATATATATATATATATATAATTATGAACTATTGTTATTACTCATGAATCAAGAACATGTTTGTAAGACTATGACAAGTTATTTCATGAACCCAATGTTATGAGTTATTTCACGAAAATCACGGGCTTCTTTGCCAACTACATCGTGTTCATGTTTTTGGGATTTGCTTAGTTAACCGAGAAGGCTCAGTAATGCCAGAAACTACGTAGCCACTGTAGGATAAGGGTTGTCAGCAAGGAGGCAACACCTTCATTATGTAGATTGGATCCTTACATGCTTATTATTACTTAAATCTCATATCCCTAGCAAGGTGTGAGTGTTCTGCTTGTAGGACGCAAGTACCAGATCAAGTTGTCGGTTATGCTATAGCACTCCCCACGTTACAAGCAGTTATATATACATGTATTTCCATTAATTTACTGTTTTCAGACTTTACTCACGCTTCATGATCATGTTCAGGTTATATTCAGTTTCAGTTCATGTCCTATACCTATATTGTGCCATGTTTTTCATTTCAGCAGGTTTTACATACTAGTACTATTCACCATGTACGAACGTCCCGTTTTGCCCGGGGGCCTGCACTTCACGGTGCCGATACTGGTTTTCAGGAGTATACACATGCGCAGTAGGATCACCTCAGTTATCAGCTTATTGGTGAGCCCTATTTCTCTCGGGGTTCAACATGCTGCACTAGTAATCAATTTATGGTAGTCCAGGGCCATGTCCTGGTAATTAGTATTCAGACATGTTTTAGAGGTTTCATAGACAGATATTAGTTCACGGAGTCAATTGTGCTTTTATGTTTGCAGAATATTACGTTTTTTCATGTTTCATTTAAATTGCATCATATAGATTATGTAGTTTTGATGCCCATGTTGACAAGCAAGCCATGAGGTTCGCTCGGACACATGCAAGCAAGGCTCGAGTGCTATGCTACGCCCAGGCCATGATTTGGGGCATGACAAGAACACCCCGAAACTCCCATACCGGAAGTATATAAGATGATTGCTACGACTATGCTCTTGAATGGGTTCGAACCCGAGAAAGGTCTGGGAAAGAATTTGCACAAAGATCACTGAGCCAATTCCCCTTCCCCAAGACAATTTTCGTTTCGGGCTGGGATATGTCCCAACTGAAGATGAGATACCTACCAAGGAGAGGCAAGAGGTTGTAGATCTTCACAAACCCATTCCCAACATGTACCACTCATTTCCTAGCCGAATGTCTATGCCGAACAATGTTGACATTGAAGATGGGATAGGGATGCTATTTCGAGAAGAAGATTGCTCAGTCATCTTAGAAGAATATGCAGAAGCACCCACCATCAGACACGTGGATCCAGGCGAGCGGCTGTCCAATTGGACCTCTACCCCGTTACTGGCTCTTCGGTAGAGAAAGATGAATTTATTTTGAAAATAGGGAGAATCATTCGAGGCCCAATTACTCCCTTTTTATCATTTTATGTACCTCGTAATATTTTTAAAAACGAAAATGGTTTGATGTTGATCCAAGCCAGGACCACAGTTTGTACTTTTATTAATCTAAATCAAAGAAAGCCTCGGTTTAATCAAAATAATTTTATTTATTTATTGCGCATGCATGTTTTACACTAACATACTTTGCTTTGAATTTTTTAGTAATAAAAATGATAAACAACCCTAAATGTCATGACATGTTGCGAAACGAATAAGCCAAGTAGCGTAGAGGAAGAAGAGTATGAGGAATACGATGAGACCACAATGTTAGCCGAGGATCTAGCGGAAGACGTAGAGCAGTTAGAAAGTGAGTGGAAACCAAACATGGACGAAACAGAAGCCATAAATCTAGATAACAAAGAAAATGTCAAAGAAACAAGGATAAATACGCACCTAGAGGCACCTTTAAAAGAAGAATTGATAAACCTACTGAAGGAGTACGTGGATATCTTCGTGTCATGACCCAAACAACCGATGAGCCATGACAAGTACCCGACCATTACTGGCCAAGCACTCCTATGCTTGCATTTACTTCTCACTGACTGTCCTGGGCCCATGTACAATCTGTAACTGTGCTATACTGTCTCCCGAACAATCAACATAAAAGACACCGTATCGGGAATTCACGGCCAACACATACATATAAACACAAATGCTGAGAGTAACAGCGCAAGCCGATTGGCCGCTTCATAGATACTGTACAACAAAATAAGTGCCGACGAGGCTACATAATAACACGACTACATATCACTGTCTACAGACCTCTATGGAGTACAAACTGTAGAAAGGACAGGACAAGGCCCTGCCGTACCCATATATGTACGTAACAAGATGGCATACCAAACGGACTGAAGCTCCGGATCAATGGAGCGTACCGACTGCCGCTGAGGGGAGGTCCTACTGCTGCGAATCGTCCGACTGGCTACCTGATCCTGCGGGCATGAACGCAGCGTCCACAAGAAGGGACGTCAGTACGAGCAATGTACTGAGTATGTAAGGCATGAGTAATAACATATTCAAGCATACAAAGCATGAATAGTAACGGGACGAAAATATAGAGCATATCATGAGATAAAAGAGTAACCTGTACATCTGAGTGCCTTTTAGGCAGGTACCATGCATGCTTAGTGCTGCGAAACGTGCAGCCCGATCCATATACATATGCTATATTGCTGCGGAACGTGTAGCCCGATCCATTTATATACATATATACATATATCCATAGTAATGCTTTCTTTGAAAAACATTTCTTGTTCATGTATACAGAAAATAGAACATATCATATTGCCGAGGAACGTCGGCTCTGATCCATTTAGCCACATATATCCCGCGTCCGGGCATCCCGCGTCCGGGATGGTATCATGCCATATAATACCAACTGATCAGGTGGATACGCGTCTATGGTGCTCTAGCCCTCTTTCCCATATAAATATACATATATCATGTACATATATCATATAAGCAGCATGCATGAGAGCCCAAAGAAAGTCATGTATCTATCGGAGTGACGTAAGGTCGGTAACCTCCGATTATGTTATGGAATAATCATCATAGCTTTGTCTCACCTTGAAGGAACAATTATTATAAGGTGAGCCTATTAATGAAGAATAACATCACGAGAAAACATAGAATAGGATCATAAATCTCATAAGGCGTCAATTCATATACTTTGGAATCTTTAAAAATAGTCAACATCCATGAATAAGATTGTGAAATCAAGAAATAGCTCAACATTCTTATATCGTCATTGAAATCATAACTTGGAACCTTTAAACAAGAAATCGTTCTCATCATAGTCATCATAGAAAAATATTCTCATCTTTGACACCATCGTTGTCATTGTAAAACATATCCATCGTTGTTGTCATAAAAGCTTACGGAGTCATAAACCACCATTTTGGAAAAATACAGACATTTTGGAAAGAATTTATGGGTTATCGGGAAAAGGAATCATGCCCTGGAATCATAGACTTCTAACTTTTGATAACAAGGAAGATATGGAAACATTTATGAAATCATAACATAGGAATCATGCCTTTGAAAGAAAGGGACGAGCCTTAACATACCTGTTCAACCTCCTATTGGCTACGCTTATGCGTCCGAGCTCGTAAGTCTACATTTAAGAGGATTTACACTAACGTTAGCCTCTTTATCACACACTTATACCAAGTTTCAAATTATACTATTCTATATTCTGCCGAAAATCGGGCAGCATTTCCCCTGTTTATATGCCCAACCCGAATTCTCAATTCAACAACCAACAACAACAATAACAATACCAACATCAATAACACCATTTACCATATCAAATTATTCCATAGAACAGCCCGTATGGTGTTCATCCCATATTTCCTCCATAGAATCATTTTATAACAATTTTGCAGCTCCTTCTCCGTAAATAAACCAAGATTAACGTTAATAGTAGGATATTCATACCTTTCTCTCGATAATATTGTCATATCTTCACTTCTGCACCTTTAAATTAAGCCACAACACATTAATACACAATTTTGTAGTTGCAACTATACGCCGTCTGGACCGAGATTTGGGAATTATACCTGGTTTCGGGCTAAAAAGTTGATGATAGAAAGTTGGAGAGTTTTCTGGAAGATTAGGGAGAGTTTGGGGTGGTTTGGACGAAAATGAGGGGGTCTCCCCCTTTAAATAGCGGTCCAGGTTCTGCCTGGACCGACTTAAATTTCCTTCAGTGCGTTCGCGCCCCCTTTGGGCGCGTTCGCGCTGACTTATTTTTTTCTGCCTGCACCTTCATTCAGTAAAAAGGTCATAACTCTTTATCCCGATACCGTGGGAGGGCTCACGACCTATGGTTGGAAAGCTCTTTCAATTATCTACAACTTTAATTCTTTGTGTTTTTCCAAATTCCAAACGTATAATAGCATTTTGGCCCCTCCAAGTCAGATCATCCAAAAATGATTCCTTAAATCGTCCTTTTGGAGGGCTTATGCCCATATTTGGCTTATGGGTCCTTCTTAGGACTTGCTCAACTTTCCATGTACTACTCATATGTCTCTTCATATGTCCTTTATAAAACTCCGACGTGTGGGCCCCACTTAGCATACAGCAATGAGGGCTTTTCGTCAAGCAACGTACTACCTGATTTACACTATATAGTCTCCAAATGTCATATGCATATTATTCTTGCACTCTTATAATATAACCTTCATCCCGAACCGGGGCCTCAAAATTGTTCAGCGCGTTCGGGCCTCGTAGTGGAGCGTTCGCGCTGTGTTGGCCCTTGGCCTTCTACGCGTTCGCGCCACTCCCTGGCGCGTTCGCGCAGACCATTTTCTTGGTCTGCCAGCCCGACTTGTAACGTCCATATCTCCTTACCCCGATGTCCTATTGAGGAGCGGTTTGTTGCGTTGGAAAATAGACTTCCCGAACTTCACTTTAGACTTTTGTTCCACTTCAAAACTCTTAATATACTAAAACATATTCTTTCTTACAGTTAGACCAAAATTTCTGTACCAAACCTTGCCCAACTTTCTTTCAAAGCCTCGGAAGCTTAATCTCTTTAGTTCACTGGTTTCCAATCCTCCTATAACCTGTTACACGAACTCAGACTCTTATAATCGTAACACGAGCACCTATGATCTTGCATCTTCTCGACAATAACTCTGATGTCTGTACTTGTATAGCTAATGCCTAACGAATTTCAACGTACAGAAACTACGGGGTGTAACATCAAACACCTTGATCGCCGTTACTTATAAATACTTAGTTATCGGCCCCTTGGATTTTCGCTCACCGCTGTTAAATGATAATCTACAGAAAATGCACATACATAGAAAATTCCAATATGATCTCATATACCTGTAGCCGATCGGTCTCCAGTCTGATCTGATGGACTATAAGGTGAAGTGTACTCCTCTTCATCGTCTACCCACCATTCACTCGTCTGGCCTTCATCATCTCTCTCATCTGAGTCCGAGGGATATAAATAACCGGGCAACTCCAGGATAGAGGGCTAGAGTAATCTGTAACACTCACCGGAGAGGTTGGTCTGACGTAGTGCTCTGCTATAGGAGTAGCTGGTACAGCCTCGGGAATCTGGAAATCTAGGATGAAAGGTAGTTATACACATAGGTGAAAGGTGAATACTGAGGATTGAAAAGGCTAAAATAGTAATTGTATAGTCAGAAGAGTAAAAGACCCTTTCTAATTCGGAGGGAGACACGTTACGAGAATGTTTTGGAATCTGTTAAGACTTCAATTTGGTCTAGATAATATGATGAAGGTCATTCAGTAAGGTTAATGCGATCATGCCAGCATTAACCCACCGGATTTCATCAGAGTTTCAAGTTTAAGCGTGCTGGAGTGAGAGAAATATTAGGATGGGTGATCCCCTGGGAAGTGTACTAAAAATCCTATAAATTCATACATAAGAGACAAATGAGAAGCTAGAGTAGCCTAAGGGAGATTGGAGTATGCAGAGTGGTTGGACACCTTAAGAGGTCGCGTAGGCCCAGGCGGACTAGACCGGTGAAGAGAAAGAAGGTGCATCGCAGCTCTAGAATTAGGGTGAGTTTGAATAGCATTTGAAAATATTTTGTAAGCGAGATGGTAGTAATTATATACATATATATGCGTACGATATCCCATTTATGGTTGTATCAGTGGATATGTGTATCCCAGCAACCGACGTTGTGGCATATTGGAGGCATTGATCGAACAGGTAGTAAGGTTCAAGTGACAAACGTTATCAGGTAAGCGGATGTTATTTCCACTACAGGTTAAGCTTGGAGAGGTTTAATGCAATGACATTGTCACGACCCAACCCCGTAGGCCGTGACTAGTGCCCGAGCTGGGCACCCAAACACATTCATTAATCCGATTCACAAACAGACAGCTTACGCGTATACAAATATCAGACGCTGTCTCAGATTATCTCAAGCTGTCTTAAACACATCTGAAACACAAACATATATATATGAAGCCGGCAAGGCTACCAAAGGGCGCATCAGCCCCAAAACATATACAAATTCAAGCCGACGAGGCTGCCACGGCGAATAGGATCGCCCAGAACATATAACATACAAACACGCCTGTACAGGATAGGCCTAACCCACATATACGTCTACGTACCTCTAAACAGACCAACGAGTAATCATATGACGGGACGGGGCCCCGCCGTGCCCCCGAACAAACAAATACATATGCCACGAACGAATATGTACCAAAAGGTGGGCTCCGGAACAAGGAGCACTCCAAGACACCATGGGAATCCTAAGCCGGCGGATCACCAAAATGCACCGCTGCGGGCGAAACGCAGCCCCCGAAGAAAGGGGGTCGGTGCGAAATATGTACCGAGCATGTAAAGCATAGAATATCGTAAACGAACCGTCCGAAACGAGGAGGCAAAAAGTAGCATAATAACCGTAAAATCATAACACTTGCCTTTGAAACATAAATCATAGGTATCCATATCATATTCAGCTCATCATGAGACTGAGAAACAGAGTCAGAAAATCATCTCGTACACATGTATAAATCTAACGTGCCCCGGCCCTCTAGTAAGGGGCGCGGTAAGTAAAATCATCAGATACATATACGTATAACGTGCCCCGGCCCTTTAATGAGGGACGCGGTAAGTAAAATCATCATATCATATACATATAACATGCCCCGGCCCTCTAGTGAGGGACGCGGTGAATGAAGTCATCATATGCCATCCTGTCCACCTCCCCATATCATCATATCATTATCATATCATATAACATGCCCCGGCCCTCTAGTGAGGGCGCGGTGAATCATCGTAGAATCGTGCACGAATACATGCACCGGCCCGGACGCGGTGAAAGAGATCATAATAGCTCGCACGAGCAGAGTAGTGAGAAATCATATACACAAATCATCATCACAGACTCAACAACATAATCAAACGAAATCTCATTTAAAAGCTAAATAACAATCAAGTCAAGTTCCTTCCGAAAATCATTCGAGAACATATCAAGTATCACTTTAGAAATTGTAGGTACGTGTCAAGATCATATGACATACTTGTGGGAATCAAAAACATAGTCGTCATTACAGACTCAATAGAATAGTCAAAGCGAACTATTATTTCAAAACCAAGGCAATAGTCAAATCAAATTTTCTTTCAAACACCACTCGGGAACATATCAACCCGAACTTCAGAAACCATAGTTATGTATCAAAATCATATGCGTGAGATCATTATCATAGACTCAAAAGGTAAGTAAACTGATCGTACTTGAAATCGGGATCATACTCATATCATATTCTTTCAAAAGTCGTCAGAAGTACATAAGGAAAGTCGCGGGACCCACGAACGGGTGTCGACCCGAGCCGGGCCCGCCTATGGAAAACATAATCATCATACATCATGGAATCATTTTTGAGCATATCGAGGCGATCCGGTTAAATGCCGTGAAAGTTACGGACTTTCGTAGTTTTTCGGAATCATTTAGGAACAAAACTCTTTTAAAAACCAAACTTTTATGCAACTTTTGAAACTTATTCATACAAAAGACATAGGGCCAATATTTCATCATATCATGCATACGAAGACCAAGAAACAAATAATAATCACAGACATGGTCGGATCGCGAGAGTAGAATTTCCTCGAGGCTCGTATCATAGTCTATTTACGACTAAGGCATGCCAAAAGAAGGAAGGGTTGCGCTTTACATACCTTGATCGCTCTCAACGCTAATCCAAACTCAAGATAATTCCAACCTACGTCTCGGGCTTCCCAAGGTCTACAAATAAATCATAATATGCCAAACATTAGCTATAGACATTTGGGCATTTTAATTCCAAATTAGCCCTTAATTCTACCGAAATTTGGGCAGCATTTCCCCTGTAAATAGGCCAACCCCGAGAATTTAACTCGGCCAAATCAACAACAACAACAACAACAACAACAACAACCAACCTAGCAACATCAATAAGCAATCCGAAAGGCAATATAACATTAGTAACTCTCTTTTACATCATTCCACAACTTTTCAATGTATTCAATTCAATGGCTTACGTTCAAGCCAACATCAACGCTTATACATTCAAATACTAACCCGAACCCATACCAACAACATTCAAGAACATCTTAAACAATTCATACAATATTTCCAACAATCCAACAATTGCTCCAATTTACCCGAAAACGGTCCCCAAACCCGAGAACAATATCCATAACACATTTTTAACTTCCGAATCATGATTTGCACCAACAATCCACACTCTAACAATGTCATTCCCATAAATACACAAATTACATCAAAAGCACAATAGTCTCCAATTCAGCCCACAACACTTACGATATCAATTTGAGTCATTAAACTCTTATCGCCAACATAGAATTCATAACGACGACAACTAAAACATTAAGTAGAATTAATCCATTCATTGCCATATAATATGACCCATTTTTGGCCAACACTACATATATACATATTGATGATTCTCATCCATTTCTTCACTCTACAACATTTAACACATGCTAACTAAACTTCTATTCATTACTTCAACACAACACAACACACACACCTACACGGCTATACACTACACACACAACCTCAACTCCAACATGCCATATTCCATGAATTTCCTCCATTTTAACATACTACAACATACATACACCCTTCATAACACATAAAACATGATTAAATCTTACCTTTCTTCTTCAACTTCACAAATAGGCTAGGGTTTGCGATCTATAAAATGGATGGTTTGATGATCCAAACAACACTTCCACGCTACTTAGGGACCTCCAATTAGTGGATTTGCACCAAGGAAATATTTTTGGGATGGCTAATTTTTGACTTGGAAAAAAGGGGTTCTTGGCCGAGAGCCTTCTTAATGGTGTTCTTCAACTTCTTTTTTTTTTTTTTTTGCTAAGTGTAGAATGAGTGTAGATGACTTAGAAGTCATCTTTTAAGCTTCCACTTAAATTGCACAAGTGTCCATGGCCCACACACATGTGTTGGACCAATTAAAATTGTCCACAAAGTGTGTGGGACCATTTCAAGCCACATGGCCAACATGGCCAATTTTCATGAATTTCAAACTTCCAAATATTTCACTTTTGATCCCAAATTTTCCTAAATATTCCATGCCAACAAATTCATGAACAACTTGTGTCTCAAAACGAAATCGAAGGTCAAAAGTCTCGACATTGTATCCCGGAATGATTTTGTCTCTAACCTATCATAGTCAATCCGGATTGTCCCAATGTACGAAAATGCGGGATATAACAGACATTTGGAAAAGAAAGAAAGTGAATATATGGAAGGTAAGAGATCAAAATGTCAAAAGTAAGAAAATGAGTGAGTGAAGCCTCCGAGAGAGACGACGGGCAAAGCACGAGACTATTTGGGTAAAAATTCGAAGGTAGGTATGTGAAAGGGATTAAAGTGTTGTAGTATGGAACAAAAGAGGAATGTGTGGGGTCAGAAAACAAATTTCAATAAGTGGTGCTAAAAGGATAGTGACCGCGACAAGGAATGTGAAGTAAGAGAAGGAATGATCAGGCCTTGCATCGATGCTAAGAGATTTCCAACTCTCAAAAGATATATTTATAAAGGGATAAATGTGTAGCCATATTGATATGGTTGCCTCGGACATGGAGAAGCTTTCCTAAAAGATGACTTAAGAATAGAACGGATTTGCACGTTTAAAGGAATGTCTCACTAACTTCAGGGTCGATACTGTAAATAACAAGAGGAGAAGGGTGCTAGGAAAAGAAGGAACCTAAGGAAGGTTAAGGATGAAAATAGGGAAGGTATACTAATGCGTTGATCTGGAAAAAAAAGGGAGAGCATTTAGCAGCGAAGTAACTGGGAATCTTTAACTATGAGAGTAGAAGGATACTTTAACGAGTTGGCGGTAGGGAACCGATCAATCACCGAGATAAGAACGAGGATGATTGGGGTGACACATATGACTAGAAAATTAATGACATGAGGCAAGAATTCCTATAAAGACCGAGAGATTCGATTATAAAAGAAATAGAGTATAATGTAAGGAACGTGCATGGAGGACAGCCTGATCGTGGCATCAGAAAGACGGATAAAGGTTCGATGAATGAGGATAGAGAGAGTATAAACTGTAAGAATTCTATGCAAAGAGCAAAAGTAGCAGGACACTCGAAAAATTTAGATGCACAGCTGCAACACAAACGCGTAGTTAAGAAGGATTATGAGTAAGTGAGCTAAGCGGGCGAAAAGACTAGTAGTGGATGGAAGGGGTATGGAAATGTTGAAAAAAAAATGAATGATGCTATAGACATAAATGGAAGAAGAACTCAAGGAAATAAGTTTTAGATATGTTATGAGCAAAGTCGGGAAGAAAGACGAGGAGTAAGGTATAACCGAAAACTCCATAAAGGACGTGGTGAATCTCGATGCCCCCATTAACTTGCATGTCCGAAAAACCCCTAGTCATAAAAGACAGAGGTGTGAAAAGACGAAAAAGAAGGCATCAGAATTGGATCTAACCCTTATAAGTGTTCCAATTGGGTACAAGAGCGTGCTTAGCAAGAAGATAGATAAGTCAGACCATACGATGACGGAACCCCGGCCTTAAGAAGGTCGTGAAGGACGGCAGATAATTACCGAAGACGATGGATATTCAAAAGCTATTGGTGTATTAGGACCTCCTTAATAAGGGGGGAAGAACGTATTGGATTTGAAAGGAATTATGACGTTCTCAAGCTCCAGAAGGAGAAATTTATTAGCTCGGGGCCAGAGTTCGAAACATATCAACATATCAGGAAGATATCAGAAAGAAGCAGAAACGAACGAAAAATAAGTGTGCCATAAGGCAGACATAGAAAGAAAGTATGGAAGACAACTCAAGAAAATGCTTCACGCCGACATGAGCTACGACATTTCTAGACTGTGGTTTGAAACCCCCGTATCAGGCAAGAATTGCACCGTACCTAAGTATGCAGCGACATGGCCTAAAGGGCAATGAAAAGAGCAAGAAAGGTCTCCAAGCTAAATTCACAAAGGGTGTTAGAGAGGATAACGAACCCAAAGGACATTTGGGATGACAATGACAATTGTAATAAAAGGAACAACGATTAGTAGTTTGGAAATTTTTGAAGGAAAGAAAGAACGCTGCTCCTATGAATGAAAATAAAAAGAGTTCACCGGATATTAGAAAATAGTTCATGGACCACTAATTATACTAAACATGAGAGCATATGCTATGGAATTATATGAACCGTCAACGTGAAGCTATGCCCAACCACAATTGTAAGAAGGCCACACCGGAAAGCCAACAAGGAATAACGACTGACAAAACGATCGCCAATATAAGGAAATCGAAGACTAGTATACTTGCGTTGCAAGAGAGCCATAATAGAAGAATTGCCTTAGTCCTATGCTTCTGGAATTGTGTTGAGAGATATGAGGGAAGGAAGTAAAGAAAAAGTTGTAGCAGGAGCTCAAAGATGTTGCGAGCTATGAAATTAGTTGAACTCGGATTATAAGTTTGCCATAAGTGTAATTGGACTACGAAGGATAATAAATGGCAAAGAAACATTACGTATATATGTATGGATATTGGTATAACTGGCCTTGGAAAGGAACATAACCATTATGCTCACTAGCGACAAAGTCATGATTGGATAAATATTTAGAATGTAAGATTAAGAGGGATAGCGACAAAGATGTAAAAAAACAAGGAGCCAAACTAATGAACTACAGGGAGTAGATGCAGTGTATGCCTAAGATCAACAGGTATAAAAAGGATAGCCCAAGATGGTACCGAAGAGATAAATGCAAAGAGTGCGCCGTATATGAGCAAGGTAATTGCCCACTAGCAGGGAAACAAAGAGCGAGAAAAAGAGAATACTTGCAGGATGATGAATAGTTATGGCACGGCAAGTCAAGACTACAATAATGAAGATAGAACGAGAGCGAGATACTAGTTAATTTCTAATCATATACAATGAGGACAATGAAGTGAAAGAAGTTGATTGAAGGCGATAAAAGAGTTAAGGAATAATGAGAAAAGACTGACCCAAGTCATAGTTTAAGCCAATGATAATTGAACCCTTAAGGAAGAATAGCTATTCTAAAGAATCAAAGATGATGTCGTGGGTTGACAGTACCACAACATTCGAGGACGAATGTTTCTAAGGGGGGAAGGATGTTACACCCCGTAGTTTCTGTACGTTGAAATTCGTTAGGCATTAGCTATACAAGTGCAGACATCGGAGTTATTGTCGAGAAAATGTAAGATCATAGGTGCTCGTGTTACGATTATATGACTCCGAGTTCGCGTAACAGGTTATACAAGGATTGGAAAACCAGTGAACTAAGGAGATTAAGCTTCTGAGGCTTTGAAAGAAAGTTGGGCAAGGTTTGGTTCGGAAATTTTGGTCTAACTGGAAGAAAGAATATGTTTTAGTATATTAAGAGTTTTGAAGTGAAACAAAAGTCTAAAGTGAAGTTCGGGAAGTCTATCTTCCAACGCAACAAACCGCTCCTCAATAGAACATTGGGGTAAGGAGATATGGACATTACAAGTCGGGTACGGCAGACGTGAAAATGGTCTGCGCGAACGCGCCAGGGAGTGGCGCGAACGCGCGAAGGACGAGGGCGACACGGCGCGAACGCTCATTTCACCGAGGCCTCGAACCGTGCTAAACAATTTTGAGGCCCCGGTTCGGGATGAAGGTTATATTATAAGAGTGCAAGAATAATATGCATATGACATTTGGAGACTATATGGTGTAAATCAGGTAGTACGTTGCTTGACGAAAAGCCCTCGTTGTTGTACGCTAAGTGGGGCCCACACGTCGGAGTTTTATAAAGGACATATGAAGAGACATATGAGTAGTACATGGAAAGTTGAGCAAGTCCTAAGAAGGACCTATAAAGCCAAATATGGGCATAAGCCCTCCAAAAGGACGATTTAAGGAATCATTTTTGGATGATCTGACTTGGAGGGGCCAAAACGCTATTATAAGTTTGGAATTTGGAACAACACAAAGCATGAAAGTTGTAGATAATTGAAAGAGCTTTCCAACCATAGGTCGTGGGACCTCACACGATATCGGAATAAAGAGTTATGACTTTTTTACTAAACAAAGGCGCAGACAGAAAAAAATAAGTCCGCGCGAATGCGCCCTGTGCCGGGCGCGAACGCACCGAAAGGAAATTTAAGTCGGTCCGGGCGGGGAACTGGACCGCTATTTAAAGGGGGAGACCCCCTCATTTTCATCCAAACCACCTCAAACTCTCCCTAATCTTCCAGAAAACTCTCTAACTTTCCATCATCAACTTTTTAGCCCGAAACCAGGTATAATTCCCAAATCCCGGTCCAGACGGCGTATAGTTGCAACTACAAAATTGTGTATTAATGTGTTGTGGCTTAAGGTCAAGGTGCAGAAGTGAAGATACGATAATATTATCGAGAGAAAGGTATGAATCTCCTACTATTAACGTTAATCTTGGTTTATTTACGGAGAAGGAGCTGCAAAATTGTTATAAAATGATTCTATGGAGGAAATATGGGACGAACACCATACGGGCTGTTCTATGGAATACTTTGATATGGGAAATGGTGTTATTGATGTTAGTATTGTTATTGTTATTGTTGGTAGTTGAATTGAGAATTCGAGCTGGGCATATAAACGGGGGAAATGCTGCCCGATTTTCGGCAGAATATAAAATAGTATAATTTGAAACTTGGTATAAGTGTGTGATAAAGAGGCTAACGTTAGTGTAAATCCTCTTAAATGTAGACTTACGAGCTCGGACGCATAAGCATAGCCAATAGGAGGTTGAACAGGTATGCTAAGGCTCGTCCCATTCTTTCAAAGGCACGATTCCTATGTTATGATTTCATAAATGTTTCCATGTCGTCCTTGTTATCAAAAGTTAGAAGTCTATGATTCCAAGGCATGATTCCTTTTTCCGATAGCCCATAAATGCTTTTCAAAATGTCCGTATTTTTCCAAAATAGAGGTTTATGACTCCGTAAGCTTTTATGACAACAACGATGGATATGTTTTACAATGACAACGATGGTGTCAAAGATGAGAATATTTTTCTATGATGACTATGATGAGAATGATTTCATGTTTAAAGGTTCCAAGTTATGATTTCAATGACGATATAAGAATGTTGAGCTATTTCTTGATTTCTCAATCTTATTCATGGATGATGACTATTTTTAAAGATTCCAAAGTATATGAATTGACGCCTTATGAGATTTATGATCCTATTCTATGTTTTCTCGTGATGTTATTCTTCATTGATAGTCTCACCTTATAATAATTGTTCCTTTAAGGTGAGACAAAACTATGATGATTATTCCATAACATAATCGGAGGTTACCGACCTTACGTCACTCCGATAGATACATGACTTTCTTTGGGCTCTCATGCATGCTGCTTATATGATATATGTACATGATAGATGTATATGTATATGGGAAAGAGGGCCAGAGCGCCATAGACGCGTATCCACCTGATCAGTTGGTATTATATGACTTGATACCATCCCGGACGCGGGATTCCCGGATGCGGGATATATGTGGCTAAATGGATCGGAGCCGACGTTTCTCGGTAATATGATATGTTCTATTTTCTGTATACATGAACAAGAAATGTTTTTCAAAGAAAGCATTACTATGGATATATGTATATATGTATATAAATGGATCGGGCTGTACGCTCCGCAGCAATATAGCATATGTATATGGATCGAGCTGCACGTTCCGCAGCACTAAGCATGCATGGTACCCGCCTAAAAGGCACTCAGATGTATAGGTTACTCTTTTATCTCATGATATGCTCTATATTTTCGTCCTGTTACTATTCATGCTTTGTATCCTTTAATATGTTATTACTCATGCCTTACATACTCAGTACATTACTCGCAAATGCGCGTCCTTCTTGTGGACGCGCGTTCATGCCCGCGGGGGATCGGTAGCCGATCGGACGATTCACGGCAGTAGGACCTCCCCTCAGCGGTAGTCGGTACGCTCCATTGATCCGGAGCTTCAGTCCGTTTGGTATGCCATCTTGTTACGTACATACATGGATACGGCAGGGCCTTGTCCTACCTTTTCTACAGTTTGTACTCCACAGAGGTCTGTAGACAGTGATATGTAGTCGTGTTATTATGCAGCCTCGTCGGCACTTATTTTGTTGTACAGTATATATGAAGCGGCTACTCTCAGCATTTGTGTTTATATGTATGTGTTGGCCGTGAATTCCCGATACGGTGTCTTTTATGTTAATTGTTCGAGACGATATAGCACGATTCTGATTGTACATGGGCCCAGGACAGTCAGTGAGAAGTAAATGCAAGCATAGGAGTGCTTGGCCAATAATGGCCAGGTACTTGTCACGGCTCATCGGTTTGGGTCGTGACACTTCGTGTGGTCATACGCCGATATGCCATAGTTAAGTACCAGCGTAGTATCCCACAAGTTACCTATCAACACCGTTTCATTCCTATAAAACAGAAAACCCGACAATTCAAGCCAGACCTCAGTATCTGCATCAAGGACGACGTAGAAAAGCAAATCAAGTTCGGGGTAGTAGAAGTACCCTCATACCCAAACTGGTTGGCCAACATAGCGCCGGTGCCCAAAAAGGATGGAAAGATAAGGATCTGTGTGAATTACTCGGATCTCAGTAAAGGCAGTCCAAAGGACAATTTCCTTTTGCCAAACATTCACATACTCATAGATAAATGTGCCAAGAACGAGCTACAGTCATTTGTGGATTGTTTCGCTGGTTAGCATCAAATCCTAATGCATAGAGAAGACGCGGAGAAAACAGCCTTCATCACTCCATGGGGAGTGTATCATTACAGAGTAATGCCTTTCAGCCTCAAAAATGCCGACGTGACCTACATGAGAGCCATGACCACCATTTTCCACGTCATGATTCATAGAGAAATCGAAGTATACGTGGACGATGTCGATATCAAGTCAAGGGAAAATTTGGAGCATACTACTCATTTAAGGAAATTCTTCGATAGGCTTCGAAAGTTCAACTTGAAATTGAACCCGGGTAAATATGCGTTCAGGGTACTGGCCGAAAAATTACTGAGGTTCATAGTCAGCCGAAGGGGCATAGAGCTAGACCCAACAAAGATCAAAGCAATCCAAAAATTACTTCCTGTCAAAGCCAAGAAAGAAGTCATGAGTTTCGTGGGGAGGTTAAACTACATTGGACGATTCATAGCTCAATTAACCATCATTATGGAGCCCATCCTCAAGCTTTTGAAGAAAGACACTCCCACAAAATGGACAAAAGAGTGCCAAGAGGCATTTAATACTATCAAAAGATGCCATCTGTCAATCCACGCCTTGGTACCACGAGCCCGGGAGCCCATTGTTGCTATACTTATCAGTTGCTAAAAATACCTTCGGCTGCGTGTTAGGACAACATGATGAAGAAGGGAAAAAGGAACGTGTCATTTACTACCTGATCAAAAAGTTCACTGCCTATGAGATAAGACATAAGCTAGTGGATAAAACTTGCTGCACTTTAACTTGGGTGGCCCAGAAATTGAGACATTATTTGTCTTCTTATACCACTCACCTCATATCCAAGATACATCCATTAAGGTATATCTTCCGTCAGCCCATGCCCATCAGAAAATTAACCAAATGGCAAATGCTGTTGAGCGAATTCGACATTGTATACATAGCACAAAAGGCTGTTGAAAGACAAGCTTTGGCCGAACTGCAAGCTAAAAGTCATGTGGATGAAGAGCTTGAACCCCTCCGCACTCATTTTCCAGACGAAGGGTATTGGCCATAGAAGAGGAAGCAGCGGAACCATACACAGGCTGGAAATTGTTCTTTGATGGAGCAGTCAACTACAAAGGTTCTGGAATAGGAGCTGTTCTAATATCAGAAAATGAGAAACATTACCCAATGGATGCGAAGCTCAAGTTCTGTTGTACCAATAACATGGCTGAATACAAGGCCTGCATTTTAGGCCTCAGAATGGCACTAGATATGAACATCAATGAACTACTGATAATTGGAGATTCCGACCTACTAATTCATCAAGTACAAGGTGAATGGGCCACCAAAAATGAAAAGATCTTTTCGTATGTAAATTTGGCACAAAGACTGTGCAAGAAATTCAGAAAGATTAAGTTCCAACATACAACAAGAGCTCAAAACAAGTTTGTCAACGTGCTGGCCACAATAGCATCAATGATCCAACATCCTGAAAGCAGTCATATCAACCCGCTGAGGATAATCTTAAAAGAAGAGCATGCTCATTGTTGCCATGCAGAAGCAGAGCCGGATGACAAGCCATGGTACAATGATATCGAAATATACCTGGAGAAACGGGAATATCCCAAGGGAGTCACGAGTGGATAAAAGAAGACCGTCAGAAGAATGGCAAATGGTTTCTTCCTAAACAAAGAAGTGTTGTACAAACGGACGCCGGATTTGGGTCTGCTTCGATGCGTAGATGCCGGCGAAGCCATCTAACTTCTACAGGAAGTACATGCTAAGACATGTGGACCCCATATGAATGAATTTGTACTAGCAAAGAAGATTCTACGAGCTGGATATTATTGGATGACCATGGAAAGTGATTGCTGCAAATACGTGTAAAGATGCCATCAATGCCAAATCCACGATGATCTAATCAAAGTTCCTCCAAGTGAGCTTAATGCTATGAGCTCACTATGGCCTTTCATTTCCTAGGGCATGGATGTCATTGGACCCATCGAACCCGCAGCCTCAAACGGGCATCGATTTATTTTAGTAGCCATCGACTACTTCACCAAATGGGTGAAGAAAGTGGTAGCCGATTTCGTGCAAAACAATATCATGTGCCGATTCGGTGTACCCAAGTCCATCATAACTGATAATGGGGCCAATCTGAATAGTCATCTAATGAAGGATATCTGTGAGCAATTTAAGATCATTCACCGAAACTCGACAGCCTATCGGTCACAAATGAACGGAGTCGTAGAAGCAACCAATAAGAATATCAAGAGGATATTGAGGAAAATGACAGACAATTACAAAGGTTGGCATGAGCAGTTGCCTTATGCGTTACTGGGATACCATACTACAGCCAGAATTTCAACAGGAGCAACTCCATACCTGCTGGTCTATGGTACTGAAGGAGTTATACCTGCCGAGGTCAAGATACCTTCCTTAAGGATCATCCAAGGAGCAGAATTGGACGATATTGAATGGGTTCGAGCTTGATATGAGAAACTAGCTTTAATTAATGAGAAAAGGATGGTTGCTGTATGCCACGGTCAACTATACCGACAAAGGATGGCAAGAGCCTTCAACAAATCAGTCAGGACTCGACTTTTCCAAATTGGGCAGTTGGTGCTCAAAAGAATTTCCCTGCACCAAGATAAATACAAAGGGAAATTCTCTCCCAACTGGCAAGGCCCTTATGTGGTCCGCAAAGTACTCTCTGGAGGAGTATTAGTACTGGTATAAATAGATGGACAAGAGTGGCCAAGGCCAATCAGTTCAGACGCAACCAACCGCTACTATGCATGAAGACAAATTTTTTAGTCTGTAATAGTACTTTTGCTTGTAATCATTATGTTATTTACTTGTATCAGCTATTCCCTTTGCTTGTAATCGTTTTGTAATATATAGAAAAAACAAAACTACTTTTGTACTATGAACTACACAATGACCTGACTTTCCCATGGTGGGATACGTAGGAAATCTATTTGGGACCGGATCGCATTATTAGTAGAAACCAAAAACTCATTTACTCTATTCTGAACTGCGTTCGACCTGATTCCTATTACGACAGGATACGTAGGCGCTCTTTGAGCTCGGTCGCATGAAAAAAAAAACTCAATAAGCCTTAGAGATAGGACTTCACAAAGGACGCAAGGATCACCTCACGCCCAACTGAGGTGGAATTCCTGAGAGGATCTCAAAGGTTTGTACCGTCAATCCACTACAAATAGTCAGCCCACCCAGAGTTTCAAACTGGGGTAGGAATTTTGAAGGGACCTCAAAATTTCCCGCAACTCGGAAGGTTCGGCACAAGAGTTCGTTGATCAAGATTTAAACTGGGCATAATTTTTGAGAAAAGGTCTCAAAAATTCCGCGCGAAAAACCCAGTCACAGAAGAAGGGATATCCCTCATTCAAAGTACATGTCATGACAATTAAACTTATAGCTTTCAAACAATGCATTTATTTCCCTACAAATAGATATCGTTATGGTAACTTCACAAATATGATTTTCTGTATAATGAAAATAAATTCATCTTTCGAATGTCGAAGCCGAAGGGGTTTTGAGTCAAGAATACTGAAGACGCGAGGGTGCCGGCGGTACGAATCAACTTTGAATAGGAAAAAACTAACCCATTTCTGATACAGGTCCCCAGGACATCGTAGGACGATCCTTTTTCTAACTTCGCTTCGCGTGCAGGAAATGGTTCGCCAAAAGAAGGTCAAGACCACTGATGAGATCAGGCTTTCAGAAAATATCTAGCCACGAGGGTTATAAAGGATCTAAATGCCATAAGGGAAAAATATCTAGCTGCTTGGGATACAAAAAGACTTGAATACCACAAGAACAAATACCCAGCCACGAGGGCTATAAAGGGATTTGAATGCCACAAAGGGCAAACACCTTGCCATAAGGGCTCATAAAGGACAAAAATCCATAATGGAAAATAATCCGACCGAAGGGGGTCGTAGTAGAACAACATGGCATTATCTGTCAACGGGGGTCACAGCCGGCATAAAGGACGAAATAAAGACGATTTAGCCGAAGGGGCCATATCTGTCATTTGCATCACTTTTTCTTATTTACCATGAGGGACATTGCATATCTATTTTCCTGTTGCCGAGAGGGCCATCACTTCTTCTTATTTTCCATGAGGTCCATTGCATATCTATTTTCTTGTTGCCGAGAGGGCCATCACTTCTTCTTATTTTTCAAGAGGGCCATTGCATATTTATTTTCCTGTTGTCGAGAGGGCCATCACTTCTTCTTATTTTTATGAGGGCCATTGCATCTCTATTTTCCTATTGCCGAGAGGCCATCACTTTTTCTTACATGTCAAGAGGGCCATTCATACAACATGCCAAGAGGGCCATTCATACAAACATGCCAAAAGGGCCACTCATACAAACACAGCCAAGAGGGCTATTCATACAAACATGCCAAGAGGGCCATTCATACAAACATGCCAAGAAGGCCATTCATACAAACATGCCAAGAGGGCCATTCATACAAACACAGCCAAAAGGGCTATTCATACAAACATGCCAAGAGGGCCATTCATACAAACAGCCAAGAAGACCATTCATACAAACATGACAAGAGGGCCATTCATACAACATGCCAAAAGGGTCATTCATACAAACATGCCAAGAGGGCCATTCATACAAACATGCCAAGAAGGCCATTCATACAAACTACCGAGAGGATTATTCATACAAGCTACAGGGCACAATCAAGAGGGTAAAGCGATGTAAATCCGGTCAGATGACTGCAGTATTCGCTCCAACGATTAAGGAAGATGTAAACCCGATCAGATAATTGCAGTCTTCGTCATCAGAATCAACCAACATTACTCAACAGGTTGGAACAGATTTACGGCTGCCAGAAAGAGCAGGCTGATCAAATCATATCCAGATGTATGTGGAGCAAACGTGGAATTTTTTCTTATGCAGCCGATTGAGATAGGGTACCCATGAAAGTCAAGCTCTAAGGTCAGAACTTGGAAGATGTAACGACCCGATTGGTCGTTATAGTCTTTTTGACACTTTTGACCTGAGGGGACCGTTGGCACACTTCTCTAGGTGATCCGGGTTTATTTTGGGTGACTTTGGGAAAAATTGTTTTAAAGCAAAAAAGAGTTGACTCAAAGTTGACTTTTGGGTAAACGGACCTTTTTCGAAAATTCATCGATTTTGAGAGGTCCGGATGGTCTTTTAAAACTTATGTGCATATCTGGTTCGGTTCCTAATGTACTTAGGTGCATTTTGGGACTTGGTTTGGGAAGTTAGAATTGAGGTATCAGGGGTTGACTTGATCAACGAGGCCTCCATTAGGAATTTCGAGGCCACAAATATGTTCGTAGCGTGTTTTTATATATGTCTATGTATGTGGTTTGTAAGCAGATGGCCTCGATATTAGTCAGGATTTCGGTTTGAGATTGTGTTTATTTTGGGAAATTCTGGTCTGGTGTCTGCCATGAGGCACCATTACCGTCCCAGCAGCACCGCCATAGCGGTGGGATGGGCTGCTGGGGTGACCTTGTGTATTTGAAGCCGACCGTCTCAGCGGTCTGAGAGGCTGTCGGGGCGGCACCACCACAGCGGTCCCGATACCGCCGTATCGGTATCGGCCTGGTATTTCATTAAGCGTGTATTAAAAGCTCTTAGTCTCTCATTTATTACTATTCTAGAAATTGAGCTTTTGCGAGAAATTCTAGAGGATTATTGGAGAAGATTCTTGGTGGTAAGTCCTTCTATTCTCTTAGCTATTCCATTATCCCTAATCATCTAAGAATTTCTTTTCCTTGATAGTTTTTTAAGTAATGGAAGATTAAAAGTGGTTTAATGAATATTCCTTCTAGGCTTCTAAATCATGATTTGTTTATTGGGTTAGATTCTTTAAGCATTGATTTGATGATTAGAACCCTTATTTCATAACTTCTTCCTAATTAGAGGCTAATTTGTGAAATTGAAAGTTAGGATTTATACCCAAATTTGGGGGTTTTGCCTAGAATCCGAATTAGAGTGATTTGTTGATTATTCTAGCTTGCTAATGATGAGAATTGATCACCTAGAGGTTTAATTTAATGTTGGGACCTTTAGATCCCTAATTTCACCCTTCTAGTTCATAAACCCTATTCCATAGGTTGGGAATTTGGGTCTTGATAGAAGTAGGGTTGGTTTTGATGTTCTTCTTAATTCTAATTCCATGATTCGCATATGCCTAGACTTTCTTGATCTCGGGGCTCAGCGGAAAGGAAACGCTAAGGAGTGATTATTGGTGTTATTATTGTTCGGCCTTCCAAATAGGTTACAGTTTACCCTATAGTGAGACTTCGTTTAGCGAAGCATATATTTAGATGATATTGTCAGAGAAAGCATGTAAAACTTTGGGTATAAAGTTGGGTTGGATATTGTCATAGGTTGGGCCCTGTTGTGTGATTGGGGCTAGCCACCCCGTTGTGTTGTGACTTGATTTGTTCTATTGTTGTTGGCTTGATGCCATGTGGTGATAGTAGATATTGGAGACTGTTGTTATACCTCTTCATGATATTGAAGTACTTACTTATTGACTTTTGATACGAGGATAGTGTTACATATGGCTTGTGTAGTCTTTTCATGATATTGTTGGCGTACCCATGCTTGGTACTTGTGATATTGATCTGACTGTTGATGATGAGATCATGCTTACTGTTGAGTTGATTTATATAAGTCTTGATAGGGCTTGTAGTGTTGTGTCTTCCATACCATATTCATTAGCATTTATTGAATTGATTTAGCATTTATGCATTTATACATTCATAAATGATGGAAATGGTTTGGAACTGATTAATGAAAGACTTATGGTATCTATAAGAGAAAATGTTTTAAATGCCCGATGGGAAATGGTTCCGAGTGATGTGATATTATATGATATGATTTAATAAAGATCCTCCATGGACAAAGATCCGAAGACTCGTTATCATTGGGCAAAGATCCGAAACGAGTGGTACATGGACTCCGCGGGTCCCCCATGGGTTGTGCTACCGGGACGTCGATACTTCCGTCCAGAGTACATATGTACACATCATTGCATTGCATCCACATTTCATACATTATTGCATTACTTTTCATTATGGCTTGTGTTGATGATCTGGTGATATAATTGTGTTATTTGGATTCAGATTGATTATGTTGAGGCTTGACACACTTGGGATTAGGTGCTATAACCTAGGTGACGACGTGTACTTGGTTCTGATTTGTGTTGACTTATACTTGTTGATTACCTATTTATCTTATTTTATGGTCTGGATTATGTTAGCTAAAATTAGTCGGCCTATGACGCCTACCAGTACTGTGGTTTTGTACTGAACTGCACTTGCTGCATTCTTTTATGAATGTAGAATTTCAGGTTGGATCTACCTCTATTTCTCGTGGCTGATAGTTGCTCCGAGAGTTGCTTAGAGTCTACAGGGTGAGCACGAGACGGCCGCTGCCTTGAAGATTCTTCTTTATCTATGTCTTATTTTCTATTCTGAGACATATTCAGACTTGATATATTATTGACATTCTAGACTTGTATATTCTAGTCAGATGCTTTTGTATGGATTAGACCAGACTCTGGGGTATATTTTCGTTATTTCAAAGACTTTTTCTATATTATTATCGTCCGACTTACGTGATTTTATCTCTTCCGCATTATTTAATTATTCATTTACGTTTTTACTATTGTTGGGTTGAGGGTTGGCCTACCGAGGTAGGAAAGGTAGGTGCCCGTGCGACTTAGCATAGATTGGGTCATGACAGAAGACCACTCCTCACCATGCTCAGCCACACAAGAATGTTTTATTTGCTTATCGGCTTTGCTTTTTATTATTTCGTAACTAGTCGAATGCACACTGGCACATACACAAAGGCATTCTCGTATAAGGGATATCCTTTTCCTCCGATCGAGTCAAACTACAACTGAGTTGATTCCCAAAAACAGGGATATGTAGGCAGATTCAATACGAGAGAGTCAGTTACGCTCCAACCAATTACACCGGACCTCCCAGTTTTGTAACCAGGGAATCCGAGATTTCATTAAATTTGCATTTAGAAGTCATAATTGAGTCGAACTACAAATAGCCTGAATTCTCATGAAACCTGAGATATGTAGGAAACCCAGAAACCAGGGTCCAGCCATATATTTTGAAAATTGCATAAAAATGAGAGGTAGACTGAGTTGGGTCAGTAAAAAATCAAGGTTAGTAAATTTCGTTGCTCAGGGATAGCCTTGCCATCCCCGCACACCGAAGGGGCAGTTGTTGACTCCTAATTTTGACCTCCCATAATCTATTTTTATTACTTAGAGCCCTTGGATATCAAACAGAGTGAAATGTGTATTTTTAGAAGTCAAAATAATTTCATAAAATTATTTAGATAATATTTTACCATTCTTAATTGGTAAAATAATTCCTATAATATTATAAGTCATTTAAAAAATTTATTTACACATTTACTGCAACAATTATTTAATTGTCTAAATTATTAAATTTGTCAATTAGCAAGTATTTTACTCTGTTTAATTCAAAGAATTTGATTAATTAAATGAATTAATTATTTTTACCCCTCAATTCCTAAATTAGTATTTTTCATATTTAATTAAGTGATAAATTTTGGTTAAAATCCGTAAATTATTTATTGCATGGCTAGAAGTGGCCACAATTTGAAATAATCAACAGCTATCTAAGTATGACCTTAATTGAAGATCAATTTCTATGATTTAAGTCAATTAGATCATATTCCGAAAAATTAGGTTTTAATTGATTATTTAGATTCAATGAGGCTATATTTGAAATGTCAATTAAATGACATCTTTAAAATATCGCTATTTGTTAAAATTGCGCATTTGACCTCCCCTTGCATAAATATGTATACACAGATATACACAGGTGAATACATATACACATATGTATCTCGCGTATACATTGGGCGCCCCTCCCCCTTTATTTCTTTTTCAGTTGGCCGAGCCCAACCCCAAATAGGGCCATACCCGGCCCAATTGGCTTAAAATATATAAGCCAAAGCTTTCACCCAAACACACCCTTTTGATCATTTGCACCGTAGCGCCTCCATGAGGCGATGGACCCTCTCTTACGTCAGTTTTTCCATTTCCGGCAAATTTACAGGCATACCACGCCTTTACTAGGTTTGGTGTGACCAGATCGAGTAACACATTTAAAGTTTTGCCCTTCACTCACCAAACACTGCCCAAACACGGTACATCTCTCATCTTTTTTTTTACTTTTTCTGATACTTAGGGTCAACGAGTACAAATCCCTTAATGGGATTTGTCTCAAGGTGAATTTGAATTCTCGAATTTCATTGGTTGGTCAAGAACCAAATGGATTCGTTAGGATGTTGCCTAAATCTGACCCTTCATGCTTTGTGTTGCTTTAATCTTGGCCTTTGAATGTTGAGGGAGTAGAGACTACCAATTTTGAGTTCTTTAATCGATTTTTCTAGGGTTTGGGTTCAATTTGAAGGGTTCTATATAAAGAACCCCCAAGTCATAAATAATAAGATAGACTTTAAGTGCGGATATACATAGATATTCACTGAAAAACTCGATTTCTTTTAAATTTTGGCAAAATTTTCTTTGGAATTTCAGTTTTTGAGTTAAGTTAAATTTTAAATATTTGTTTTCTTTGTTTTGTGGTTGAGCCATGGTTTGACGAGCAAAAAGAGGGTCTCCAAGTTCGACTCTCGATCAAGGCTACACCCAAAAGAGGTTAACCCCTTTCCTTTGTTATTTTGTTCGTTTAAATTGCTGTTTATGCTATGTGTTTGATCCTGGGTTAGTAGTAAGCATGATTAGGATAATTATGTTGTTTTAATCATGATTGGGATTAAGTTATTTTATTTGTTTAGTTAGAATTATAGTAATGAGCATGATTAATGGTTAAACATTAGTATGTTTATGTTGCTTAGTTGGGGTTGTGTTATATCCCGCATTTTGTACGACGGGATAATCCGAGACAACCACGATAAGCCAAGGACAAGACTATTCCGGGAGGCGCAATGGAGACTTTTAACTACGATTTTGCTTTAAGACATAAGTTACTTGTGATTTGGATGGCATGGGATATTAAGGAAGCATTTGGGTCAAGAGCTATTTTAGAAATGTATTCTATTTTTGGAAGGTGTTTTATTATGTGAAAAACAAAAAAAAAAAAAAAATGGAGGACCATGTGGCCGGCCACCTAGGTGTGGGCAGGGCCACATGGAAGGTCATGTGATGAAATAAAAGATGACTAATAAGTCATCTTGCTCACTTTCATTCTAGAGAAATCAAGAAAAATTTGGAAAGAAAAAGAGAAGCCATATACGGCCATCTCTCCCAAAAAAAATTCAAGACCAATTTAAGCCATCAAAAAATTTGTTTCTTCAAGCAAACTTACTAATTGAAGGGTGCTTATTAACGTGGAGTTATTGTTTCAAGCGATAGACTACTCGTTTTCATCCTTGGCCAACTTTAGACAAGTGGAGAAGTTGTGAAGGAAGGTAAGTTTAATCTTGTGTTTTATGTGTTATGAATGGTTTATATGTGTTGTAGTATGCTAAAATGAAAGAAATTCATGATAGAAATCATGTTGGAGTTGAGGCCGTGTATATGGTGTTGGAACCATGTGTGTGTGTGTTGTGTTGAAAGCAATGAATTAATTCTAGTTAGCATGTTTTGGTTGTTGTAGTGTGAAGAAAGGAATGAAAATCATCTTTATGTGTGTGTGTGGGGTTGGCCGAATAGGTCCCCCTTTGTGTAGTTGAGAATGAACAATCGTCGTTAGTATTTTCGTTGTCGTCGTTGTAGATTCTATGATGAAAAATGCAAGTTTAAAGACTCAAAGTGATGTTGTGTTGGTTATGGGTTGATTTGGAGGTTAATGTATTTTATGTAATTTTTGTAGTTATGGAAGTGACATTGTTAATGTGTGGATTTATTGGTGTAATTCATGAATTTGGGAGAAAAGGATGTGGATTATGTTGTTCTCGGGTTTGGGGAAGAATTCGGGTGAGTTGGAGTATGGTTTGGGTTGTTTGGAAAATTGTGTGAATTGTTTAAACCGTTAACTTGAATATTGTTTGAATGGTTTTGGATTAGTAATCGAATGTATAAACGTTGACATTGGTTTGTATGTAAGTAGTTGAAGTGAGTATATTGGAATATTATGAAAGTTGATGAATTATGTAAAAGAGCTACTAATGTTAAAAATGCATTTTGAATTGATTATTGATGTTGTAGTTTGGTTGTTGGTGTTGTTGTTGTTGAATTTGGCGAAGTTGAAATCTCGGGTTGGTGTATTTACCTCGAATGTAGAAATGCTGTCCAAATTTCTGTAGAATTTGGTGGTTGTTGGAATCGGGTTCCTAAGTGCCTTGAGCTTACGTTTGATATTTAATGACGTATTGTAGATCTTGGGAAGTCCACGACGTGTTATTGGAGTATCTTGGAGAGCAAACGAGGTATGTAAAGCTCACCCTTCTTTCTTTGGCATGTCCTAGACGTAAGGTGAATATCATACGAGCTCTACAACTCCATTTAAGATCCGAGCTTATATGCGTTTCTTCTTCGCTTCTTAAAGTTAAATTCTCCTAATGTAGACAATCCAAAGTTCTTATGTTTTGATATGAATGAGTTTTAAATGTTTTATAAAGAATTGTGTCCTTAAAGGGTTTCGTAACTACGAACTCCCGTAACTTTCGTCAAAAAGCTCGGATCGCCCCAAACCTTCATAGGTGATTCCATAAGGCATAATATTCCCCAACTTTCATAGGCGGGCTCGGGCGGGGTTGATGCTCGTCCGTGGGCCCTTGAGACTTTTCTTGTACGGTTTTAACGTTTTTGTAAAGAACTTAGCGTGTTTGTTATCTTAACCCCCGAATATGATCACTTACGTATTTACCGAGTCTAAAATGAGGATTGATACGCTTATGATTCCGATATGTAGTCATGATTTCCAAAGTTCGGTTTGATATGTTCCCGGGTGATATTCGGAAGGAAATTTGATTAGACTATGGTCCTAATTTGTAACTAATGGTTCGTTCTAATTGAATTATTAAGTCTTTGTAAATGTTTATGTTGCATATGGTTTATAAATGTGTTACATTGCATATGATTCCTACGATTGAAACCTCACACAAGAGCACATTATTGTTAATTCCTTCGCCGAGTCCCGGCCTACGTATGTATCGTGTGCATTTATTATATTCCGAGTATGATGAGTTTTTCGAAGTATGATGAGTTTTGATATATGATATGATACGAACTATGATGAGTTCAAATATGATATGATTCTAACTTATGATATGATACGGAGGATGTGTTCGGAGATATGCAAAACTTCCGAAGTATGATGAGTTGTGGCGCTAACTCATTAAGGGGCGATCACGTTCCATCCGCCGGGTCCCATTGAGGACCGCATATGATATATGTGTTTTGACATGCATGATTTATGTTCGGAGAGAGTAAGCATTCGACATTCGATTATTATATACGTTTTCGTACTTTGGAGCATAAAACTGGGATAATTGACACGCATATGATGACCTTATTTACCGAGTCCCTCACTAAAGGGATTCGTTGGGATGTTGCCTATATATGTACGGTGACATGTTGGCATGATTATGATATGTTTTGCTTACCGACATATGTATATACATGATAAGTGTTTCAAAGGCAAGTTATGGTTTTTCGTTCCTATACTTGTTTCTAGTAATCCTCATTCCGGTTATGATCTATATAATGTATTTCCCGCTTTACATACTCACGTTTTTTCCGACGGACTTTGAATTGGATTACATGCCGATATTAACTCAAAAACTCGATTTCCTTTAAGTTTTAGGACTCCTATTTAGCTATTTTGGAGTGCTCCTTTTCGAGTTAAGTTACATTTTAAATATTTCTTTTATGTATATATATTTGCGTATGCTTATTAGTCGTGGTTTGAGGGACCAAAAAGAGTCATATGATCTCGTTATTACTCTTAGAGGCCCGTAGACATGTACGTGGGTTTGTTATTTTGTTCATTTATGTTTGTGTTATGTGTTCCCATTATATGTATGATATGTATTTATAGGTATGTATTATTGTCGTGTTTAATTTAAATAGAGATATAAGTTCCTTTTATAAGTTGCTATGTTAGCGGGTTATAGTAATGAGCATGATTAATGGTTAAACATTAGTATGTTTATGTTGCTTAGTTGGGGTTGTTATTTAGATGTTGTGTAATGAGCATGATTAGGGTAAAGATATGTTAATATGATTTTGCTATTTGATTAGACTTATATAATGCTATTAATAAACTTGATTAGAGAGTTTTTAGCATGCTATTCTGTCAAATTTGTTACTGGATGCCTATTTGAGTAGGTTGTTTGTTGATCAGTTGTCCTATATATGATTAAAAGTATTTGTTAGTCTTTGTTAGCATAGTTGACTATCTGATAATAGTATTGAGCATGTTTAAGTGTGTTATAGGTCTGGTTCTCTATTAATATAGTGGTAACCAAAACATGATGTTTATCTTAGAGTGCTTCAGCACTACTTGTATGCATTGTTTTTAAACATTGATTGATATTAACTTACACTTGTGTTTGCTTGAGTTTATCCATACCTGAACTGTGCTTATTGAACCAAAATGGCATTTAACTTGATTTTGTAAGTTGAACAGACTATTTGTTTGCTTCCTATAATGTTCTTGACCAATCCATGAAGTACTTGCAAATGATTTGTTATTAGTATAGTTGGCATGGTCCTATAAACCCCAGGATGTGCTTAATAAGGTTAAAGAGCACTTTAGATTCAGTTTTAGTATCTTTGCATATGTGTAATACCCTGATTGAATCATGTAGGGATATTGAGGCTCACTATTGATAAAAAATAATAATTGCATGCTGAAATGATCATTCTCTGTTAAGTATTAAGCCTGTTTTTCATTCATTTTTATCACTTAAGAGCATCATATGAATCAGTTAAATGCACACCCCTATGCAGCACCTGTCTAAACCTAAAAAAAATAGTGATATTGTCATGTTCCTTTAAGAAACCATGCTTTGTTCATATCTTAAGTAGCCATACTAGAATAAAAAATGTCAACATGTATGTTTATATGTTCAAGAGATTTAAACGTTATGCCTAATGTTTGGTCTGCCTGTGTCTATGTCAAATACTCATGTTAGTGGTAAGACTACATATCTACCTTTCTCTGTGTGTGCTGTTGAGTTAGGACTGAGTATGAATACTAGATCACATGTATAGTTTGAGGTTTGGTATATGAGTTTAAGCACTGAGAGGGCTGAATTGAAGGAAGTTGGCACTTAGCACATGAATGACTATGAGTGTGATTTACCTAGGGCTAAGAAAGGGATAATAAGCTTAGAGTTTCTAGCTAACTCAGCCTAATCTCTCTATTCTAGGCTGCTAGGGTTCCCTAATAGGAGTTCATATCCTATGGGACCCTCCAGATGTTAAGGCCAATGTAGAAATAAGTGATTTAAAGCATGTGCCCCCTTTATTAAGCTGAATTCTATTTGTTTGAAACAATCTATGGATAGCTACTCTAGCTTATACAATATTTGGAATCTGTTATGAGTTAAGAGGCTAGAGTCTGGGATTTGTAATGAAACATGAAGTTGGAAATAGGCTAAATATGCTAATCAAGATTTGGTTTGCTGTAAATAACTTGATAGTTGTCTTATTTGGTCTCCATATGTTAGTTTCTGTGAATCTAAGGTCTGAATCATGTTATCATTAGTTTCACTTGTCAAACTTGTTCATATATATAAGTTACACTTAGAGTTAGGGAAGATTTTGGTAAAAATGATTTAGGCATTTACAAAGGTCTTAAAATTAGTATAAGATTGGTTATGGACTGTTGTGCTTGAACTATGAAGTGCCATTTTGCTAAGATTGAAATTTTCCCCTAAGTTTTGTATCTTCTCTGCATCTATATGTTGCAAGTAATCATATGTTAGGTAGGAAGTATATGAAGTATACAAGCTCTGCATACACCAAGGTGTATACAAGAGGTATACCTCGTATACCCGTTTGGGTGAATGCTGGAATTTGTCATGAGAATAAAGATTTGGGCCAAATTTACCCCTCTTGAATGTTGTTGTCATATGGGCCTATACGTGAATTATGGTTTGGTTTTTCAGTCTGAATTATTTGGGCCTGCTTATTTGAGACAACTTGTTGGGCTATGAATTCTTCTTGATTGTTATTTGATATTGGGCCTTCGTCTCAAGCTATCATATCTCCTTAGTTTTGTTTTGTTCTATGTAGTTGCGTGATTTCCTCTCAGTATTTTAATTGCTTAAATATGAATTGCGTATGCCTTGGTCCAAATACTTAGACAAATACTAACCTTTATCCCTTTGTGTTCCATGTGAATTCAACCTGGGCCATTCGGGCCACCACGCATTAAACCTGTTGGGACAGAGGCCCAACCCCTTTTATTTGATCGAGTCCGAAAGAGGAGAAATGGAAGTTAATATGTTGAAGGCCCAGTCATGGATGAAAATGGCACTGATGGCCTTGGGTAGGCCCATCAGTTAAAAATTTGCTTTCTTCTCTTCTCTATTTCATATATACCTAGCATGTATATATATTGTATACATACTGAATGTGTAAATAATGAAACCCTTGTGCATGTAGAACTTAGGAAAAAACACATAGTATTTTTAGGAAGTCGCCAAACTATTTTCAAACTCGGATAATGATCAACTTTGCTTGAAATTGAACTTAAAATTGGTGTACTACCACGGTTAAGTGTATCATAGAGATGAAGTTTAAAGCTGGATCAATGCAAAAAAAGTGATTTCTCCAAAATAACTAGTGACAATTTTTCTTGGGCAATAAGCCCGGGGTAAAAACAACAAACCGTGTAACATTCCTTTTTTTTTTTTTAAACCTGAAACTGAGTGGGAATAAGTTGATTTATAAAAATCACATTTTTGCAACAACAAGGATCAATTTTTGGACTTGGGTTGTTTGTTAAACAAATAAAGACTTGGACATTTTTATGAGTTGAAAGGACTGATTCTGGATTTGGAAACGGACTACTTTGGGCCTGGAAGCCTAGAATTTGTTGGACCAAAAAATAAAGGAAACCGTTTGGGCCACAATTATGAGATGAGATAGATTTGGAATGGAATATAAATTGACTTATATGAGCTTCAATGTTGAAACCGGACTACATATATATATATGTATCTATATACATATATATATATATATATGTATCTATATACATATATATATATATATGTATCTATATACATATATATATTATATATACATGTATGTATGTATAAAAATCGGAGATATACTCCATATTTTCTATATATATGTATAACAAAACTGGTAAGAACTAAACTCATTTTATTAGGACTAGAATAGTAGTGACTCTACTTGGAAGAAATCTTGGGTATGTCCTAGTCCGGCAATAGAGTGAGTTGAACACTTACGCGGATTATTTTTTTTTAACCCAAAACCCCCTTTTTAAGAGGACTTTTTGCCAAAATTCTTCTTGAGTTTTTTTTATACGAATGAATGATAACTTTTGTTGAAAACGAAACATCTTTAAGCAAATAAGTACATTAATCACACATTGAAGCTCGTAGGTCAACCGTATTCTACGGTTCTTTAATACTAGGGTGCGTAATGCCTTCCCTAGGGGATCACCAGAACTCTTACCTCGAACTTTGGTATACAAAATATTTCTATCTTGCTTGAAAAATATTTTGAAAGTGCACGAGGGTGGGTGACTTGTAACTTTTTTGCTCAGACAGTCGACTACCTGAACAAACTGGTCGACTATAAAGTAATACAGGAATAAAAGTGCAGAAATTAAACGACCCCAGATATTTTATATGCGGTTCATATTCAATGTGAATCCTAGCCAGTCCCCTTGGGTTATAAGGGTGTTCTCTGCAGCTCTTTGTAAATGGTTTTGGTACAATGGTTGTTTGAATGGAGCTCCAACGTCTACACTCAAAACACTCGTAATCTTTTTGATATAATGCCTCACAACCTATACTATATATCTCCTTTCTTTTTCGTTTACAATATATCATACAATGTTTATGAAAGTAAAGCAGAGAACTTGAGAGTATGAGACAAAAGTATATCTTGTCTTCGTCTCTAGAGTCTTGAATTTATAATCCTCAAATTGCGTAGTCGTTAGACTCTTCTCAGCAGAGATGTCAACCCAAGAGAATTGATCCTTGTAAATTAAGAATATTGAGGATCCTAATTTCCAAGATAAAGCAAGAGCTTATTAATTTTCTTACCGCTTCTTTCCTTCTGTAGCATCAGCCTTGTTTAATTGATAGTTGTTTCCTTGTGTATGTTGATAGTTATTCAATGTTGTACAGTTGCTTTCCTTGTGCAGTATTGACCTTGTTTGAATGGTACTTGTTTCCTTATATATGCTGATTTGATTCAATCTTGGAATCTTCATGATTTGCACTAATTAATTTCTTGAGTAAAATCCGATCCTTGTTCCAAAAATAAGCATAGGCTTATTTTCTTTGTTCTTCATGATAATTTCCCTTTGCAGCTGACTGAGCTTCACTTGGGCTATTATTCTTTTGCAACCAACTAAAATCTCCTTGTCCATTGGGCTTTGTATGTCCAATGGACTTGGTGGACCTTTGAGTTCCTTTGAGTATAGTACCTACAAAAATAGTTTGTCATCATTAAAATAATAGCACTAACAATCTCCCCCTTTTTTATGATGAAAAAAAAAAAAAAAAACCTCAAAGCAAGTATAGTCAACTTCCTTGTTTAGTAGTTGACTGTAGTCCGTGAATAGCACTCCCCCTGAATAGTGGAATAGTTGAGTGCTCCCCCTAAATAGTTGACATAGGTGCTCCCCCTGAATAGTTGACTATTATCTAGACGTTTGAGTGCTCTTTTCTCCCCCTTTGGCATCAATCAAAAAAACAAACAGCCAACAACATAACAGACTAATAACATACGAACAGGATTAGATCATATGGTTGGATGACCAGCCTAAAAAGAGTCAAAAGGCTGAATAGACAGCCACAGAACATTGTCTAGACCTAGCAAATACCAAAAACATAACACAATCAAGATGGACTTATGTCCAAAACAAAACATTGTCTAAAACTAGCAAGTAAATCACCACAACATAGCTAATCCTTCTCCCTTTCAGAGTACTGCTCCTGCTATTCCTCCTGCTGCTGCTGAGCAAAAGGCCTAAGGATGTAAGCTAAGGGACTAACCAAAGCATCCTTCATGGAATCTAAAGTGGCAGTCATCTTAGCAGGAAGACCATCAACACTCCCTTGCAGTTTGGTGGCTAACTTACCTGCTTCCCTTAAACCACCATCAATCTTTATATGCAGCCGAGCAACATCAGCACTTGCCTCTTTTGAGACATCCCTGACTTTCTCCATTTGAAAGTGAGTGGAAACAAGGAGATCTTTGATGGAATCGAGCTTGTCATCTAGAGCTGATAGTTTAGCAAGAATGTCAGTGGAGTGATCAGAAGGGGGGGGGGGGGGGTTCAAAGAGGAAGGTTTGGATTTTTGGGAAATAAGAGGACATGGGATTTTAGGTTCCTTATCCACATCTTTCTTTAGAACCCAGACATCGTCAATACAAACATATCCCATACTGACAAACACTCTAGAGTTATAGCACTGCTTAACAGAAATAGGGGGTGGTCATCAAGATTTACATGGTGGGCTTCCATGATTCGAGTAATTAGCATACTATAGGGCAGGTTAGTGGGATCAGAGGCAGATTATAACATATGGTCCATGCCAAGGAGGACAGATGAAGCTTGCATTTTTTAACCAAACAATAGGTAAGGAGAGTGTCACGCTGAGTGAGAGTTGACAAGGAACCTACACGAGGCATAATGGTGGTGGCAACAATGTGGGCAAGTACACGAGTTTCAAAAGACAGATTTTTAGGTCCTAAGTGAGTAGGGAGAGTACCAGTAGAGTCAAGAGAAATAAACCGCTTGGCCTGTTCATAGGAGACCTCAAAGTCTGAGTGCCAGGAAAGACGAGGTAATGCAGAAAAACCAGAGCTTTTGATATTAAACATTTCATCAAAACCAGAATTGTCAAACAAAATACTGGTTCCAAAAACAAGGGTTTCTAATTCACCATCCTTGGTAGCTCTAAGATTAGCATAAAACATGAGAATATGGTGTTCATAGACTCGAGGAGGAGCATATGAAAAGAGGTTTACCCAGCCATGGGAGTCAAAAAAATGTTGGATATGACAATGCAAAGAGAAAATAACATCAAGGTCCACAATGCGACTACGAGCAAAAGATTTACCTTTAAGAGAGTGAAATAGGTCGGAGTTTGGGGTAGTCCAAAAGTTTCGACGGTCAAGGAAGGCATTTTCATAATCGAATTTGAATTTCTTGGAAGACTAACTGCATTCTTCATCAGCATGTTCTCGTTTACTGGAGGAACGAAGAGATAATGAGTTGATAGAGTTTTGGGGTGAGGAATCAACAGACCCATCGGAATCTATCTTAACTGGGGATGAAGCTTTGCCTTTGTTTTTGGTTCTAGAGCTTTTGCGTGTCGAGATGGAAGAGTTTTTCTATGTTTTAGCCATCGCTGAGAGAGGTATGGAGAGAAGAAAGAGATTGGATGAAAGAAAATGGAGAAGGTTTTCGGTTTTCATAGCGTTTTTGGGGATGATGAAAAGTCAGAGAAGGTAAAGGGTGTATGGGGAAGTGGAGAGACATGGTGAAGTAGTGAAAGGATGGTGAAAAGAGGGAAAGGTAATTATGATACTTATGAAAAAGTATGTATATGGAAGTTTTGGAGGCTGGTAATAAATGGTAATAGTTAAACCAACGAGAAAGAAGGGAAAATTCAACAAGTTACCCAAAAAATGCAGCTATATAGGTTTAGCAATAATTCTTAAAGATTCTCTAAGCATGCAAAATCTTTCCTCAAGTAAGGGTTTAGTGAAAATATCAGCAAGTTGATTTTCAGTGGAAACAAATTGTAATTCAATATATCCTCTAAGAACATGATCTCTAATAAAATGATATTTAATATCTATATACTTTGCTCTAGAATGATGCACAGGATTTTTAAACAAACATATAGCACTTGAATTATCACATAAAATTTTAACAGGTTTAAATAGCAGATCATAATCACTTAGTTGATGAACCATCCATAAAAGTTGAGCACAACATTGCCCAATAGCAATATATTCAGCTTCGGTGGTAGAAAGAGATACACATCCTTGTTTTTTTTCTATTCCAGGAAATTAATGATTTTCCAAGTAGTTGACAAGAACCACTTGTGCTCTTTCTATCATCTTTATCACCTGCAAAATCAACATTAGGGAATCCTTCTAATTTGAAGGGATTAGTTTTGTGATACCATAGTCCATAGGAAATTGTTCCAAGTAAATATGTAATTATTCGTTTTACAAAGACTAAGATGAGACTCTTTAGGAGCTGACTGAAAACGAGCACATTTGTGTAAACGCTAAACATAATGTCCGGTCAATTAGCAGTAAGATACAGTAATGAAAGAATCATTCCTCTATACTTAGTTTCATCAACAGCTTTAGCTATATCATCTTTGTCAATGGAACACGTGGGACTCATAGGAGTTTTCATAGCTTTAACATCACCTAATCCAAACTTGTGAATAAGCTCCATTGTATGCTTACTTTAACAAATGAATATTCCTTTGTCAGATTGATGAATTTGAAGTCCCAAGAACAATGTTAGTTTACCCATCATACTCATTTCGAATTCACTTTCCATGAGATCAGAGAATTCCTTACACAAAGAAGGGTTAGAACTTTCAAAAATAATATCATCAACATAAATTTGTATAATAAGATTTCTAGAGGAAGCTCTTTTGATGGAAAGAGTTGTATCAATTTTTTCCCTAGAAAACCCGTATTCTACTAAGAAAATGCTTAATCGATCATACCAAGCTCTAGGAGCTTGTTTAAGACCATATAAAGCTTTAGTTAGTTTGAACACATGATAGGGGTATTTAGGATTTTCAAAACCTGGTGTTTGTTTCACAAAAACCTCTTCTTCAATAAATCCATTTAAGAAAGCACTTTTAACATCCATTTGAAACCTTTAAAAGTAGCATAAGCAAGTAAAATTCGAATAGATTATTTCATCATATTCGACTCCTTCCTGTTGCGAATATCCTTGAGCAAATAGTCGTGCTTTGTTTCTCACAACTTCACCTCCTTCATTTAGCTTGATTCTGAAAACCCATTTTGTTCTTATTTCTGATCCTCTTTCAGGCTTGGAAACTAGATTCTATACTTTATTTTTGTCAAACTGATCTAGTTCTTCTTTCATTGCTTTAATCCAATGATCATCCTTTAAAACATCATCTACTTTCTTTGGCTCAAGTTGAGATATGAGAGCCAAATTTGCATTATTTTTGCAAGATGCTCGAGTTTTCATTCCTTCATTTATTTCTCCAATAACAAACTTCTTGGGATAATCAGGCTCACTCCTCCATTAGTTTGGAACATGCCAAATTGTAAGATTAGTCGACTCATCAACAGAAGTAGGTTCTTTTGGAGAGCTAATCTGGTCAGTTGAAGGAGTAATCATAGTGACTGAAGATTGACAAATGCATCTGCAAATTTTTCTTTCTCAACCAAGTGATTAGTATCATCAAAAATAACATGAACTGACTCTTCAATAGACATAGTGCATTTATTAAACCTTCATCACTTCTAGGATCAAATTTACCAATGTTGTCCTTTCCATTATTATGCACAAAACATTTGCACCCAAAAGAATAAAAATAACTAATATTGGGTTTCTTACCATTCCATAGCTCATAAGATGTTTTCTTAAGAATTGGTCGAATCAGGCACCTGTTCAATACATGACATATTGTGCTTACAGCTTTTACCCAAAAGTGATGTGGCAGACTGTGTTCTAAAATTAAAGTTCTTACCATGTCTTTTAAGGTTCTGTTCTTTCTTTAAACAACATCATTTTGCTGAGGAGATCTTGGTGAGGAAAAGTTATGTGCATAACCTTGTTCATTGCAAAAATCCTCAAAAGCTTTATTTTCAAATTCTCCTCCATGATCACTTCTTATAGAAGTAATGTAGTATCCTTTGTCACACTGAACTTTCTCACAAAAAAACTTAAAATTCTTTAGAGTATCATCTTTATGAGCAAGAAATATAACCCAAGTAAAATGGGAGAAATCATCAACAATAACAAAAGCATACCTTTTTCCTCCAATGCTAGCAGTTCTAGTAGGACCAACAAGGTCCATATGTAAAAGCTGCAAGGGTTTAGAGGTAGATACAATATCTTTGGAATTGAAAGAACTTCTTGTTTGCTTACCTTTCTGACAAGCATCGCATATATGATCTTTTGAATAATTTATTTTAGGAAAACCTAAAACCAAATCATGTTTAGCCAACCTCTCAATTAGTCGCATGCTAGCATGACCAAGTCTCTTGTACCAAATCCAAGGATCTTCTTCTATTGAAGCTAAACAGATGTGTCCAGCTAGACTTTTAACAGAGTCTAGCACATACACATTCTTTGTTCTGCTACTAGGAAGGGCTTCTTTTCTAGTTTTGTCTTCTATGACACAACCTGTCTTTCTAAACCTCACCTCTAGATCAGAGTCATATAGTTGACTGATACTTAGGAGGTTATATTTGAGTCCTTTAAAAAGATAAACGTTAGTGATATCATAAGAATTATTAAAAGAAATAGTTCCTGTACCAATTACCATTCCTGTTAAGTTGTCACCAAAAGTCACTAGTCCTCCGTCAAAATCTGCGACTGATTTGACCAAACTTTTGTCACTTATCATGTGACTGGAACACGCACTATCTAGATACCATTTCCCTTTTGATTTCTTCTTGCGGTGTTCCTGCAAAATAGATTAGTTACTTTCTTTTAGATACCCAAGCTTTCTTGGGTCCTTGAGGGTTAGTGGTTTGATGATTGGTTTTGGGTTTCCATATCCAACCTGGAGATGATGTATAACGAAATCTACATTGACAAAATTTGTGACCTATTTTTCCAAAACAAAAATGTTATTGAAAAGAGTGTTCTCCTGTGATTGATTGAGTAGTCGACTTATTTGCGGAATGAGTGTTTCATTAAGACTTCCTTTCAGTTGTATGAAAAGTTTTAGTAGACTGATCTGTCTCCTCATAATAGCTCGACACACCCTTAGATTTTCCAGAGGTATCACTATCACTGATAGGCCTTTTCCCAGTTGACTTGTTGTTATGAGTCGACTGGCTGGATCTTGCTGAGCTATGAGTGGTGGACTTACGCAACCCATTTAGCTGCAATTTTAAGTCCTCAACTTCTTCTTGAAGAAAATCCCTTTCTATTTCAACTACTTCTAGTTTAAGTTCCCAGTCTCTTTTTTCTCTTTTAAGTTTCCTATACTCATCAAACACTCTATTTAAATCTTCTAGAGTTTGATCAAGCAATTCTTGAGTTTCACTACAGTTAGAACAGTGATAGGGTCTTACCTCGCTTGTCTCACCAATTGCCATGAAGAAAATGTTCTCCATTCCTTCTTCATCATCTTCAGAGGCCTCATCTTCACTCCAACTACTGAAAGCTTTTTGCTTTTGATAGTTTTTAGATGGTTTTCTTTTTGCCTCAGGATGTTCAGATGCAATATGTCCATATTTTCCACATTCGTAGCATTTTCCATCATTTCTTTGAACAGTAGAAGTTTTACCTTTTCTGAAATTTGAACTTCCTTTTCTATTGTTTCTTGATCTTCTCATGGCTTCAATCATATGATTAGGGAACATGTCCACTTTTTCTTTAAACTTATCATCAGATTCTTCATCTTCAGATTTGAAAGCAACCACTTTTTTCTTTTCATCCTTTTGATATCTTTGAATATGATTCTTTTCAAAAGCCATCAGATCTCCTCTTAGTTCGTCATAAGTGAAATTGTCCAGATTTCCATCTTCCAAGACAATTGCCTTGGTTTCCCAAGTCTTAGGTAAACTTCTGACAAGTTTTCTCACTTGTTGAGAGTTGGCATAAGTTACTCTAAGAGATTTTAGTTCGCCAATGATCTTGCTGAATCTAGTGAATATTGATTCAATGTTCTCATCATCCTTCATATTAAAGGCTTCATAATCATGCCTTAGTGCATCAATTTTGATTTCTCTTACTTTTGATGTTCTTTCATAGGTGACTTCAAGTTTATCCCACATTTCTTTTGCAGTCTCACAGTTGGAGATTTTGGCATACTCTTCTCCACTAACTGCATAGTACAACAGAGCTATTGCTCTAGCATTTGTTGACAGTGTTTCCTATTGTTCTTTAGTCACATCATGTGACTCCAAATCAAATCTTTGTATGTGTATCCTTTGTATCCATATTTGGAATAGGCTTAGGTCCTTTCTTGATCACGATCCATGCTTGATAGTCTATTGATTGCACAAAGATCTTGAACCTTTCCTTCCAGTGGCAGTAGTGTTTACCATTGAAGTATTGTGGTCTTGTTGTAGAGTGCCCATCTTGCAAGATTGCTCCAGGAATTAGATACTCATCCGTTTGATCTTTTCTCACTTACGATTAATCAATGAAATGTGAGACCTTGCTCTGATACCAATTGAAAGTGCAGGAGGGGGGGGGTGAATTGTAACTGTTTCGCTCAGACAGTCGACTATAAAGTAATGCAGGAATAAAAGTGCAGAAATTAAACGACACTAAATATTTTGTACTGGTTCAGATTCAATGCGAATCCTAGTCTAGTCTCCTAGGGTTGCAAGGGTGTTCTTTGTAGCTCTTTGTAAATGGTTTTGGTATAATGGTTGCTTGAATGGAGCTCCTACGTCTATGCTCAAAATACTATTAATCTTTTTGATACAATGCCTCACAAACTATATTAAATCTCTCCTTTCTTTTTCATTTACACTATATCACTCAGGAATACAATGTTTATGAAAGTAAAGCAGAGAACTTGAGAGTATGAGACGAAAGTATATCTTCTCTTCATCACTAGAGTCTTGAACGTATAATCCTCAAATTGTGTAGTCGTTAGACTCTTTTTAGCAGAGATGTCAACCCAAGAGAATTGATCCTTATAAATTAGGAATATTGAGGATCCTAATTACCAAGAATAAAGCAAGAGCTTATTAATTTTTTATCGCTTCTTTCCTTCTGTAGCATCAGCCTTATTTAATTAATACTTGTTTCCTTGTGTATGCTGATAGCTATTCAATGTTGTACAGCTGCTTTCCTTGTGTGGTATTGACCTTGTTTGAATGGTAATGCTGAAGAAGGGTATACCTGATCCTTGTTCCAAAAATAATCATGGGCTTATTTCCTTTGTTCTTCATGATAATTTCCCTTTGCAGCCGACTGAGCTTCGCTTGGGCTATTATTCGTTAGCAGCCGACTAAACTTTCCTTGTCCATTGGGCTTTGTATGTCCAACGGGCTTGGTGGACGTTTGAGTTCCTTTGAGTATAGTACCTACAAAAATAGTTCATCATCATTAAAATCATAGCACTAACATCTTTTACTCAGTTTTTACTAATTTTCCTTTAATAAATTAGGTGGCGACTCTAAAGTGGCCCCGTTCAGTTTGCTGATTTAAATGCCTTTGAAAACCCTTATTTCCTCCCATTCCTTATATTACTTTTCCTTAGCATCTTGGAGGCGATTTGAATAGGGTTTGGTCTGATTTCTCTTGAGGGTAAGTTTTCTAATCTCAATCTCTTTCATTACCTTTCCTAAGTAAGAATTCATGCTAGTAACTCCATAGAACTTGGAGAATAAGAGAGGGTTTTTGGGTATCTTTCTTGAATAAATTGTTAATCATAAAACCTTTATTTGTTAGTGGACTAAGCTTGATTAAGCATGGATTTGTTGCGTAGTAACTATATAAACATGATTCCGTCATTATTAGTGAAAAATTTGTGAGATTTAAAGTTAGGTTTATACCCAAAATTGGGGGTTTCACCTAGAATCTGAATTTGAGTATTTCATGAGTTAATATAGCTTCTAATTGATGGGAATTGATCATCTAGGTTATGAATTTCATGTTTAAGCTTAGAATCCCTAGTTTCTCCTTTTTAGTTCATAAACCCCATTCCATAGGTTGGGATTTGGGTCTTGAATAGAAGTAAGGTTTGAATGATGTTCCTTCTTGATTCTAATTTCATGATTCGGATATGTCTAGACTTCCACCATCTTGAGGCTCAAAGGAAAGGAAAGACCAAGGTTTGACTATTGGAGACTTTGTTATTCAGCTTTCGAAGGAGGTTATGGTTTACCTTCTAGTTAGACTTCGGTTAGCAAAGGATATGTATTGTTAGTTTGTGTTGGAGAAAATATGTGGATCTTCAGGTATGAAGTTGGGTTGGATTTTTTCTTGGGTTGGGCCTTGTTGTGTGATTTGGGGGCTAGCCACCCCGTTGTGTTGCTGACTTATCTTGATCTATTTACTTATTGACTCGTTGCCACGTTGAGACATTAGGTATTGATGATTAGCGACATATCATGATGATGATATTGCGGTACTTTGATTTGACTTGATACTAAGATGAGAATGGTGATTCCATTGTGACTTATTGTGTAGCCTCATTTACTGATACTACTTGTGTGCCATGTGTGGTACTCTTTGGGTTGAATTGGTTGTTAATATTACGTTGCATCATACTCATGCTCATTTTCATGATACATTGATATTGCATGGTTATGGTACTGATTATGATAAGTGAGAGAGTGCAGTCTCTGAGGTCTTTGCCGGAGAGCGTAAAAGAGAGATGAGAGTCCGTGATCTGAGGTCATTTACCGGAGCGGAATGAGTGTTGATATGAGATCTTGTCATTGTCATCTGCATACTTGAATCATACATTGAACACTTATATATATATATATATATATATATATATATATATATATATATATATATATATATATATATATATATATATATATATATATATATATATATATATATGTCTATAAGGCACATTTGACCGGGGGTGAGGATGTGGCCTATATTATTTCTTGGAAACACTTGGGAGGTACTATATTGGTTGCGCGACAATTCTAGGCTATGTGATAGGGGATGGTCAGTAGGCGTGAAGGGTTGAAAGGTCGTCTCTAGGCTGTGTGTTACGAAACGACATGGTACATGGACTTCGCGGGTCCCCCATGGGTTATGACCGTCAAGATGTGATGTTCCGCTCAAGGCATGTGTGTACACGGTATTGATATATGGTCATTTCATTCACCTCATCCATATTATTGCATTGCATTGCATTGCACTTGTTATCATCATTGTGATTGGATTGTTACTGTGTTGTGTATACTTGATCGTATACTTGATTGAATATTTTACTGATTATAATGAGTACTTGGAACACTTGAGATTAGATGCTTTAACAATATCCTTGATCGGATATGATAAGACTGGGAACACTCGGGTTTAGATACTTCACCATAAGACTTGATTGGTTATGAAACCTTGTTGGTAGCTAATCGTTTGAATACTGATGTGAATTATTGATACCTGAGTACTTGTTATGTATTGATGAGACTGTATTACACTTGTACTTGATTGTGAGCACGCCTATGTTTCATTTATTTTCTGTATATATGTTAGCTAACTTTGGACGGCCTATGATGCCTACAAGTACTTGTTGTTTGTTAACCTGCACCTGCTGCATTTTCTTTTATGAATGCAGTGTACCAGGTTAGATCAACCTCAACTCCTCGTGGTTGATATTCGAGGATTGCTGATTCGAGTCTTTCAGGTTGAGCATGAGGACGTTTGCTGCCCGAAGACTCTTCCTTGTATTATGTCTTTATTTCTATCATGAGACATGATTTTGAGACTATTTATGTATTACTATCATTTAGACTTATAGTATTAAGTTAGATGCTCTTGTATGACCATACCAGATACTGGGGTGTATTTCATTTACATCCGCATTTTCTTATATTATTATCACAAAACTTATGTTATTCTATGTTGTTCCACTTTATTTATGTTTTATGATTGTTGGGATAAGGGTTCTCTTACCAAGGTGGAAAAGGTAGGTGCCCGCACGACTTAGTGAAAATGGGTCGTGACAAGTTGGTATCAGAGCCCTAGGTTACCCGGTCTATAATACAAGAGTGTGCCTAGTAGAGCCTCATGGATCGGTATGATGAGCTATGTATCTATCTACGAGAGGCTATAAGACATTTAGAAAACTTTCAATTCTTTCATTCTCTTGTGCGACTTTATTCAAATAAGTATTTAGTCGATTTCAATTGGTATCTGAACTTTCTTCTCTTAATCACCCGCAGGGAGTGGACACTCGTCCTTAAATTCTTATGTGAATGGTTGATCTATGACATGTTGTGGTATGGTACGAGATGTGTTATTCTGATTCAGACACGTGATTAAGTTCAGTCTCTAGTATGGCCTAAAAATTCAATTGTGTGGCGTCACAATTAGATTCGATTATTATGTGGAGTCGCTATTAGACTCTTTTATTGTGGGAGTTCATGGGAAATGGCAAAAATAGTTCAAAGGGTTACATGATCTCCATGTTTCAGCGTTGGGTTGTTCGAAAGTGACAAAGTGCATTGATGGCTTAACACTAGTGGGTTGCTCGATATTATGATCGGTTAACTTCAGCTTAGTCAAGGCCTTATGATGGTGTACGTGACACTAGTGTACCAATGGAAGGTCGACGATTCAGCAGCGGTAGAGTATTAGACGTCGGTATGTGAGGACAAGTGTAAGTTCGATAATGACCATCGAATTGGGCAAACATATTGTGATCACGTGTAATAAAGAAAAGAAGTTGACAATAAGGACATAAAGGAAGACTTTTGTGGAAAGTGTGTAGTGAAGAGAGACTTCATAGAATATCTTAGACATGAGTACTTTTCGTGAGATTGGGAAGGGAAAATTGGTATCTGATATGGTTGTCAAGATAAGGTTGCGACTGGTGTTAAGGGTCATTCTTGTTATAGGCTCGTTGGTGTTAAAGGACTACTACACTATGAAGAGAATGTTATGGGCACAATTGATATTGTTTTGTGGAAGGATGAGTTAGAATTTTCAATTGTGTCATGAGCTAATAGGGCCAGGGATTGACTAATGGAACAATTATCAGTGTTGGGCCAGTTTAAAAGATTAGTACTCAGGAGGGTTAATCAGGTGTTGCACCTAATGTTGGACTAAGGTTGGGAGTCTTGTATTCATTGTGAAAATTTGACTAGATCCCGCTACTAGTGGTGCTATTACTCAGCTTATGTGATTGGATATAAGGGATAGTCGTGCGAGTGGTTAAAGGTATTCAGATTCGATAAATGAGGTAACAGGTGCTTCTTCGAGGGCTAGCAACGTCAAGGATTTTGAGTAAAGGGTTAGTAAACAAGGATACTTGAAATGGTAGATCAATGATGGGTTAACTGAATTAAGTTCGGGATAACATTTTGGAGATTGAGTAAGACAATTCGGGCAAGGACGATTCAGTTAGATACATGAGGATATTGGTAAGACTGTTATGTGATCCGCTGGACTTAGAGCGTGTTCAATTTAGATTTATAATCGTTAAGAAACTCTAATGTACAGAGTGTGTGGTATGATCCTATCTCAAGGATTGATTCGGCTAGCTTGCAAAACTTATGATTATGTGGTGTTCAATTGAGTGGATTCGAGGATTGATTACAGTATCGGTGATCGTGAATTGATTAGAAATTGGGAAATTGACGAGCCGATAAAAGGTATAGTTGACCGAGAGTTGGCAAGAATGAGGTACATCTTGGGATTACTTGAGTCTATTTATATTGTGGCATCGTTGTCTTGCATATTCAGATGAGATGTGATAGTTGTGTGAGCTTAAGAAAGAAAGTCTACAGAAATGGACTAAGTGATATGAGGAAAATTGTGTGAGGTTTAGAGCGGTAGTTGCAAGATTTGATAATTTCAGAATTGTTATGGGCATATCGATATGTTACAACGGTATATTCTATGGTTAAGGGGTATTATATGAGGCTACGGGTTTTGCGTCAAAAAGTTCGGGGTTGTATCGGATTTGTGTATCGGGTAAAGGTTGAGAAACATGAAGATTGAAATCATAAGGTATAGTTCTTCGGTACTAAGTTGATAACTTGGATAGGACTCAACTTGTGGAGTCGAGGGTGATAGACATGATTTGTTATGCGTGAGGAAAAGATTAGAATTTGCCACTACAGATGTGCGATAAGACTGTGATTGGTTTCAAAAATTCGAAGGCAGTTCTAATGACTATTGGTAATATTCGCGAGTTGTGCATTCATTCAGAGTCAGCAGTGTTTGAGTTAAGCTTAAAGGTCTGTGATTATATTTCCAGGAAGATATTTAAGGATTTGATGTGTTTCGGCTAAGATTTGAGGTATGAAAGATTTACCGAGCTTTGTCAGGATTTCTAGTGGATTTGATGATATTTTCTGAGAACAATTACTTGGATAGAATAATGGTTTGCAATGAGCTTAGTACAGATTTGAGGAGAAACTGTTGTGCGAGAGGTCTTTATAGTGATCAGTTGGGTTCCAACGGACTTTCCTATGCGAGATATTCAGTGGTATGGTTCCTGTTTTGTGATTTGAAGGTTAAGAAGACTTTGAATTAGCCAAGTTGGATGTCGAAAAGATCAATTTTGATGGAATTGCGTAGAGATTTCAGATGGATCAAGGATTCTTTCTGGCAAGAGTAAGTCATGGTTTTAGGTTTGTGGTGTGTGTTGACACCTAATTTTTTACCTCCCATAATTTATTTTAATTACCCAGAGTCCTTGAATATTAAACAGAGTGAAATATGTATTTTTCAGACGACAAAATAATTTTATAAAATTATTTAGTTAATATTTTACCAATTTTTTGCTTGATAAAGTAATTTCTATAATGTTATAAATTAATTTATGTAATTTTACGATTATGATACTTTTGCTAAAATTAACCAAGATAGAAAATAATTTACAACAATTATTTATTAAATTATTTAAATTGTTAAATTGTTAATTGTCAAGTATTTCACTCTATTTAATTCAAGAAATCTGATTAAGTAAATGAATTAATAATTTCTACCCCTCAATTCTTAATTTTTGCATATGTACAATTTATTAGAACTAATCGTAATTAATTTAATGTTTAATTATGGTTAAATTCCATGAATTGTTTACTGCATGGCTAATATTGGCGACAATTGAAATGATTAATTGTTAGTCTAATTATGGCCTTAATTGAAATAGCTAGATTCATTGGTTCAAGTCAATTAAAGTCCTTTTTTTTCTCACAAAATTAGCCTTCAATTAGTTCTTTGAATTAGGTGTGGCCATATTTTGAAATGTTCAAATTATGGATAAAACTTCAAATTTGGGCTATTGCATAAATTTGCATTTTTTTACCCCTCCGTATAAGCATGTATACGATGTATACACATATATCATGTATATACATGTGTATATCGGGCCTCTCTAATTTTTTCTTAAAAATTTGGACCGAGTCCAACCTAATACAGAGCCAGACCTAGCCCACGGAGCACCAAGTATATAGGTGCGTGTCCTCAGCCAAACAGACCCCTTAAGGGGTCATTTGTTTTTCTTCAAGGGTTTCATCCGAAACCCTAGCGCCACCACCATGTTCCCTTCTCTCTCCTGCATCATCCTCGCCATATTTGGCAAAGTAGCAGGTGTACAACACCTTTTTCAGGCCTTGCATGGCCGGATCGAGCAAACATTTAATGCTCCGTCTCCAAACTCACCAAACGCAACCTTAGTAAGGTATAATCCCTCCTTTTTCTTCACTTTTCTACATTGTAACGGTGTTAAGGCTGAAAAAACTTTAATTATTTTTGTTTGCACTTGGTTTGAATATTGAATTCCTATTGGTTCATGATGAACCCTGAGGATTGACCCAATATTGGGTCGAATCCAACCGTTTGTGAATTTTTAAGTTTAAATCTCAGCCTTTGAGTGTGGTTTTCAAAGTAAGAAATTCTTAGAATTGCAAAGTACCACATCGAGCTGAGACTGGGTTTTTTCAGATCTAGGGTTCTATATAAGGAACCTTATTTCTCACTATTTGAGACGACTTGAATTGGATATATGTAGATATTCACTCAAAAACTCGATTCCATTTAAGTTTTGGCAAAAAATAAAATTGCTTTGAAACCTCAATTTTCGAGTTAAGTAAAATTTTAATATTTTGTTTTCTTTCTGGTGTGTGGCTGAGTGTTAGAGGGCAAAACTGCAGTCCTCAAGTCCAAATCTCGACCAAGGTTGCACGAAAAAAGAGGTAATTCCCCTTCTCTTTTATTTTCTTGTATTTTTTTTATCTTCTTAGCTTGTTCTGTGTTAGTTTAATTTCCTGCTTTCACATGATTTGTATGTTTTTTACTTAAGTTTTATGTAGTTTTAGATGCTTATATGTTAAAACTAGTTTGTTCTTATTTAGATGCGTAAGTCATATTTGTGCTTAGTTTAATCTTAGATTAAAAGCTTTTCTCTTTTGTTGCTTTGGTTTTGTGGTTGTCCAGTGTCAATCATATTCACCCATTAGTTTAGATTAATCATATTTACCTAGTTAGAGTTCTTACATTGCTTTATCACTACTAATCTAGATTAATGATTGGCTAATCATGCTTATGTGCTTAACTAGACTAAGTGTTTGAGGTTTCTGATCATCATGTCTAGATATTTAGTTAGGGTTAAGGGCTTATAATCTTTGTTAATTGTGTCGAAGTGTTTACTTGCTTCAGGATTAATATGACCTATAAGTTTTCTTTTATTGGTCAAAACAACGAGTGTCTTACCTACTTTGGGATCAGTTGACCTCTAGTCTGATAGATCATGTTTATTTGATTTTTTTTAGGCCAGTTGGTTCATGATCTTTTTTTTTTTTTTTTTTAACCAGGCTCAGGCTCACATACTTAACAGACTGTCTAGGACTATTTAGCCTATATTGTGTTTCACTCAAGTTTGATAAATTATGGATCATAGTTAATTAAGTAAGGCCTATGCTAAACCATGCTCATTAATTTGAGTTTGTAACTTTACTTAAAGGTGTCCTACATGAACCCAGAACAAACTTGTTGATTGTGTTTCCTGTATGCTTGTACTGGTCCCTTCCTTTAAAGTATTGTTGAATATTTTGATTGCACCATATGAACCTACATGTGCACTATTACATTTTTTCTAGAATCTAGGCTGAAAACAATACTAATGGCATGTCATGCCCCTGTTGAATATTGGTGTTGAGCCTCTTGTGGGCATTCACTTGTGGTCTGCTAAAATATCCATGTCTCTATTCTATTTGAAATTTTGGTGTGTTATTTCCTTGGGAATCTGTTGCTGCCTGTACCTGCATTTAGTTTCGACATAAACAAGGATTTTTGTTTTTACTTGAATAAAAATAAAGTAGGACCTATAGGGTATCTTAACTAGAGGTGTCACTTAAGGGCATGTTTGACCCATAGGTGTGACTAACCTAGGTCTTGAGAAAGAGTGCACTAGGCTTTGAGTTTCTTGCCAAACTCAGCCTAGTCATCCTCTTCTTAATATACTGGGTTCCCCTATGCTAGAATATCCTTTATGGGACCCTACAAAGTGGTATGAACCTGTAGAGCCTTTGAAGAAAAGAAATTATTCTAAACTGTGAGAAATTTCTAAAAATGGCAAGGTGTTTGCTCCTTTTTCTCTGTTTTCCTAAAGGACTCTTTGATGTATAAAGTAGTTTTTGTCACGACCTATTTTGCCTAAGTCGTGCGGACACTTACCTTCCCACCTCAGTAAGCGAACCCTCAACCCAACAATGAATAAATACATAAAAGAATGAAATCAAGCAACGGAATAGAAGAAATATGTAAGTCTCACAATATATATATATATATATATATATATATATATATATATATTATAAGAGTGTGGAATGACAATAACACCCCCAGGGTCTAGTCTGAATAACACAAGAGCATCTAAAGGGAAATAATACAATCTGGAATACTAATACATAAAATGTCTATGTCTCTGAATAGAATAGGACATAAAGATAGAAAGTCTTCAAGGCAGCAGACGGCCATGCTCACCTTGGAAACTCAAGAGAAAGCTGAAGCAACGATCAGCCACGCGTCACCGAAGTGGATCCGACCTAATACTCTGCATTCATAAAAGAATGCAGCAAGTGCAGGTTAGTACAAACAACAGTACTGGTAGGCATCATCGGCCGACTAAGCATAGCAAACACAATTCAGATAATAAAGCAGATAAGAAAATGAACCAGCAAGTATAAGACAATCCAATCAATTCCAATTATCCGTCATCACCTATGTAGAGCATCTAATCCCAAATGTGCCAAGTTTGAATATATCGAATCAAATCCAACATCATAATATGACACCAAACATCTCAATCAAGTCATAATGCAATGCAATGCAATAATGGTATGAATGCAATGAAATGCCATGCAAATACGGTGTACACATATACTCCGGACGGAAATATCAATGCCCCAGTAGCACAACCTAGTGTGACTCGCGAAGTCTAAGAGCCACCCGTCCCGGATCTTTTCCCAACAGACAGACGGGATCCCGAATCTTTGCCCACGGTGGGGACACCACTGCGGGGGACCCGCGGAGTCCATGCACTCACTCAATCCATGATTCCAGAATAAACATTGGACATCGGACGCTCACGTCACTCAAATAAAAGAGTTTCATCAAGTATCAATTCACTCAATCCACGATTCTGGGACAAACATCGGATATCGGACTCTTACGTCACACAAGTAAAACAGAACCCAACTAATCAAATATTTCATCAAATATCATCAATATCTCAATAGTGTATCATGAAATGAGAGTGTGTGCAATGCATGAATCACATCGATAATCATACTCAATATCACAAGTACCAACAATGGGTACGCCAACAATATATCCGAATCACAAATACTAACAGTGGGTATGCCAATAATATAACCGAATCACAAATACCAAAAATGGGTATTCCAATAATATAATAGAATCACAAATACCAACAGTGGATAATATAACCGAATCACAAGTACCAACAGTGGGTACGCCAACAATATAACCAAATACAAATACCAACAATGGGTATGCCAACTATATCATAATCTGTTATGTCACACCCCAATCTTGATTAGGGTGTGATGGGCACCCGACCCTTACCTAGGGCCGAGCGAACCCTCTGACTCTTATTCCATGCGTAAATTTTTTTTTTTTCCTCTAAGTCAAATACATATGACAAAGCTTACTAAAATATTCTTTCTGTTGCTTTCCCGAACAATTCGAATTTGTAATCGTATATAACTGTATCATAATACAAATCGACACTTTGGCACAGCAAACCCGCGACGGACAACTTCGGTACCACGACTGTCGCAAAGTCTCTAACCGTAATCGGAAATCTGGCACGTGTGTGCGACTCGGCTACACTCCGGAGCCAAATGGAGCTTGCCAACTTCGGCTGGGAACATCTTCTATCCTGGCTTTTATCCGTGCACGGGTGTACTGCGTGGCATGAACGCGACCCAGAAGAGGGTCGGTACGAGCAATGTGCCGAGTATGTAAGACGTGAACGGTAACAACATAGTAAGAGGCGTAGAGCATATCATATAAAGGGGTATTCGGTACACATGAGACATATCATGGGAAGGCGTATACGTACATATGAAGCATGTCACGTATGAAGCGCAACACGTGCGAGTAATAGCTTGTATGGAAACATAGACCGTATCATAGGATCAAGGAGTAACACTGTATGTGAGTGCCACTTAGGGCGGATGCCATGCGTAACGCGTGCGCGGAACGTGCGGCCCGATCCACGTACATTCTGCGGAACGTGCGGCCCCGATCCATATACATTGCTGCGGAACGTGCGGCCGATCCATATACTGTGCTTCGGTTTTCTTTGAAAACACTTTTTATTTCATATATACAGAAAATAGAACATGTCTTATTGCCGAGCGTCGGCTCCGATCCATTTAACCACGTATCCCGCGTCGGGCATCCCGCGTCGGGACGGTATCATATCGTTCTCCATCGATCGGTGGTTGTGCGTCTATAGCGCACAGCCCTTTTTCCCCATCTTCCCCGTATACATATACTTATACATATATCATGTCATAGTAACGTACGAGAGCCCAAGGAAAATCATGTAAGCTATCGGAGTGACATAAGGTCGGAAACCTCAGATTGTATTATGAAATAATCATGGGCGCTTTATCTCACCCTGAAAGAACTAGTAATAGGGCGAGACTATCAAGGTTAGGGTGTGACATAATCAAGATAATAAAAAAGAATTCAATATCTACCAATGACTCATGGCATCAAGCCGGCCCAGTAGAATAATCAAATCATACATAACGGGGTGGCTAGCCCTAAACACACAACAGGGCCCAACCTAAGATAATATCCAACCCAACTTCATACCCGAAGGTTCACATGCTATCTTCGACTATATAATCTAAATATGTGCTTTGCTATACGAAGTCTCACCAAAGGTAAGCCATAACTTACTTGGATGGCCGAACCGCAACACCAACAACTCACTCCTTTGCCTTGCCTTTCCGCTGAACCTCAGAACTAAAGTAGTCTAAGCATAATCGAATTCTAGATTAGAAATCATAAAGAATGATACTAATATTGCTACTATTCAAATTAGGTCAATTCTAGCCCTAGAAATTGCGGAAATAGACCCACAAGGGCAAAATGGGAAATTCAGAAGCAAAATATCAAATTAAGCACTAGGCATCATAACCCAACCGCTAATTGCTGATTTAACTCAAGGTTTAGCCTAATTTCTGATTTCAAGCTTGGGTATGAACCTTAATTCCTTGATTCCGAAATTTAACGCTAGGAATGGAAGATATATGATTAATAAGCTTAAATTCATCAAAATCTAACATAAACATC
>NC_081353.1:63234227-63249615 GCF_029784015.1 Lycium ferocissimum
AAATGGTCACAGTGAACCATATTTGTCGGGCAGTTCTACGGACCATTTTGACGATCATTAGGAATTTTTACGGCTCGTCAAAATGGGCCCAGAATTGCCCGACGGGATTTTTAGTTCCACTTTATATAATTTACTCCACTTCATTTGGACATTTCATTTCACCAAATCAAATCCAAAGGCTCTCCAAAAACCCTTTCTTCCACTCCATAAACTAATCCAAGCCAAAATTCAAAGGAGATTAAATATCAAGAGGCAAGAATCAAGATACCCATGTTTTAGAAGCCTTGCTAGGGTTATTAGACTCCAAGAATTCTTTGGATATTGAGGCTAGGGTTTTCATATAAGTTGATAGCTTGCTCCAACGCTCATTCTTATGAGATAAAAAGGTTAGTTTTCATACTTATTACATGTTACCAAGAATGTTTAGTTGTTGAACAACTTGGGTAGAAGGAGAAAGTAGAAGATGAGTTCTAAATGTAGTTTTTATGATGTTTTTGAGTAGTAAGCTAACTTGAGTTATGATTCTTAGTATGATATGGATATAATCTTACTATGGAAGGTAATAATGGTGATGAGGAAGCATTATATAGTTAGATGTCCTATAACCTTATCGGTTCACCTTTTATATATTATTTTTGATAGCCTTGTCGGCTTGTATATACGTACATGGGCTTAGTTGATGATGGTCAAATAGACGAACTATTATTTTTGCGGATTTATGCCCTTTTAGATCATGGTATTCATAAGTTATTTTTCATGGTCCACCTATAATGATAATGAGAAGTATGCTAAGAAGTGTTCGGTAGGTTAGCTCCGGGAACCCGTCATGGCCCTCCGGTTGGGTCGTAATAAAAGTGGTATCAGAGCAGTTCGTCCTAGCGTGTGTCTACGAGCCGTGTCCAGTAGAGTCTTGTTTATGGGTGTGAAGCGCGCCACACTTATAAACAACATTTAGGAATGATTGACCTTCCTTCCTCATTATAGATTGTGCGATAGAGCCGTGATATAAGAATTTCCTTTTCCTAACCGTGTATTATATTTTCAGCGATGCCTGTGAAAAGAAAGGCAACAGCGGCCCAGAAGGGCAAGACAGTGGCCGGAAGGAGGACTGAATGGGAGCCGCCAACAGACATAGAGGAGGGTAAGTCCCAGAATGAGGTTCCATCTCGGACCTCTCATACTCCACCCATTTCAGAGGAGCACGAAGAGGCTCGCTCCAGCCTAATGCCCCCGGTTCCTCAGGATGCCTCGAGGCCCGAGATGAGAGAGGCCATCCATTTGCTGACTTAGTTAGTCACCGCTCAAGCCCAGCGGCAGGGTGCGGGTCATGGTGATAGAGCTGTCAGTGCTAGAGCCCGTGATTTTATTAGTTTGAACCCTCCAGAATTCTTTGGGTCAAAATCGGATGAGGACCCGCAGAGCTTCGTAGATGAGATTTTTAGGACATTGCGGATAATACATGCTTTTGATGTTAAGTCGATAGAGTTGGCCTCTTATAGATCGCTAGATGTGGCTGTTCATTGGTACAAAACCTGGATATCTTCTAGAGGGGTAAATGCACCTCCCCCAGTATGGCAAGAGTTCGTCGATGCTTTCCTCCGACACTATTTACCGCTAGAGGTTCGAAGGGCCAGTGCTGACAGGTTCTTGAATCTTAGACAAGGGAACATGAGTGCTCGGGAGTATAGCCTTCATTTTAATTCTTTGGCTAGGTATGCTCCTGCCATGGTAGCTGATATGGGAGACCGCGTACATTAGTTTGTGAATGGTTTGGGGCCACATGAGTGTTTGACGGCCTCACTTCAGGAAGGTATGGATATCTCTCGCATTCAGGCCTATGCCTAGAATTTGGAAGAGCGGCAGCAACAGCGGATGAGCGAGCGTGATTATGATAGGGGTTATAGTAAGAGAGCCAGATCGTCAGGTGCTACTAGTGAGTTCAGAGGGGGTCAGAGGCAGCAATATTCCAGGCATTCAGGCCATTTAGCGGCTAGTGTACCTTCTCGATTTGCAGGCAAGAGATTCAATCGCCCTATTTTTTCAGGACCGGGTTAGAGCTCCAGAGTTTCGGATTCCCAGTTTAGAGGTGATTCCAGCCAGATAAGACCGCCCTTACCGCGGTGCAATCAATGTGGTAGGCAACATGCAGGACAGTGCCACCTAGGTTCAGATGCTTGTTATGTCTACGGTCGAACTGGTCATATGATGTGTGATTGTCAATCGATAGGTGATAGGGATAGGGTCCAGCCCATAGGATCAACAACTAGTTCTTCGTCACCTGTACGCCCTCTGGGGCAAAGCTCACAGACACCAGCTGGCCGTGGTAGGGGTAGAGGAGGAGCGTCCAGCTCTAGTGGTCCTCAGCATCGTGCACTGGCTGGATGACAGGATCTTGAGTCTTCCCCCGATGTTTTCACAGGTATATTATCGGTATCTTCTCATGACGTATATGCATTGGTTGATCCAGGTTCTACATTGTCATATATTGCTCCTTATATTGCCGATCGTATTGGGGTGAAACCTGAGCCAATCAAACCTTTCGAAGTATCTACACCCGTTGGTGAGCTAGTGATAGGTAGACGGGTATATAAAAATTGTGTGGTTGTAGTTTATGACTGTTATACTACGGCTGATTTGATTGAGCTAAAATGGTAGATTTTGATGTCATTATAGGCATGGATTGGTTAGCCTCTTATTATGCCCATGTTGATTGCAGAACAAAAATGGTTCGTTTCTAGTTTCCGGGAGAACCAGTTTTAGAATGGAAGGGTAATACAGCGCCTCTGAGAGGTAGGTTTATTTCCTATCTCAAGGCAAGGAAGATGATTGCTAAAGGTTGTATATATCATTTAGTCCGAGTTCAAGATATACAAGCAAAACCACCAACTCTTTAATCTGTCCCAGTAGTGAATGAGTTTCCGGATGTATTCCCCGACGAGCTTCCAGGTCTTCCACTAGAACGGGAGATTGATTTTACCATTGATGTGTTATTGGATACTATGTCCGTATCTATTCCTCCTTATAGAATGGCTCCTGCAGAATTGAAAGAGTTAAAGGAGCAACTGAAAGATTTATTAGAAAAGGGCTTTATTATGCCTTGATCATCGCCGTGGGGAGCATGTGTGTTGTTTGTAAGAAAGAAAGATGGTTCCTTGCCGATGCGTATTGACTATAGACAATTGAATAAGGTGACTATAAAGAATAAATATCCACTTCCAAGAATCGAAGACTTATTTGATCAGTTGCAGGGTGCCAAATGGTTCTCAAAGATAGATCTAAGATCGGGGTACCACCAAGTGAAAGTCAGGGAAGAGGACATTCCGAAGACAACCTTCAGAACTAGATATGGTCATTTCGAGTTTCGGGTTATGTCGTTTGGATTGACTAAAGCACCGATGATATTCATGAATTTGATAAATAATGTGTTCAGGCCCTTTCTAGATCTATTTGTGATTGTGTTTATCGATGATATCCTGGTATATTCTTCATCTGAGGTAGAGCATGCAGATCATTTGCGTATTGTCCTTAAAGTTCTGCAGACTCGGGAGCTATATGCAAAATTTTCAAAATGTGAGTTCTGGTTAAATTTTGTAACTTTTTTGGGGCACATTATTTCAGTAGAGGGTATCCAGGTAGATACCCAAAAGATTGAGGCTGTGAAGATTTGACCAAGGCCTACAACACCTACGGAGGTTTGTAGTTTTCTAGGCTTAGCAGGTTATTACAAAAGATTTGTAGAAGGATTTTCTTTTATTTCTGCACCACTGATGAAGCTGACTCAGAAATCAGCTAAATTTCAGTGGACGGATGCTTGTGAGCGCAGTTTTCAAGAGCTGAAGAATAAATTGACTTCGGCCCCTATCCTGGCACTTCCAGAAGGATCAGAGGGCTATGTTGTTTATTCTGATGCTTTAGGTGTGGGGTTAGGTTGTGTGTTGATACAGCACGGTAAAGTTATTGCTTATACTTCAAGGCAGTTGCGGAAACACGAGAAAAACTACCCGATCCGTGACCAAGAGTTAGTTGCGATTATTCATGCATTGAAGATGTGGAGACATTATTTATATGGCATTCATGTTGCTATTTATACAGACCAAAAGAGTCTCTAGTATATTTTCTAGCAGAAGCAGTTGAATCTACGACAAAGACGGTGGTTGGAGCTATTGAAGGATTATGATGTGAGTATCTTATATCATCTTGGAAAGGCAAATGTAGTAGCCGATGCTCTTAGCCGTAAATCTATGGGCAGTTTATGTGATGTTTAGCCGGAGAAGAGGGAGTTAGCTCGTAAGCCTCAACAGCTAGCTAGCCTAGGAGTTTTCTTGTTAGACTCAGGCAATACAGGAGTTACTGTCCAGAATTTAGCTATTTCATCTTTAGTAATAGAGGTGAAAAATCGCCAATATGAGGACCCCATGTTAATTCATCACAGAGATACACTTCCTCAGAAGAAAAAGTCGCCATTTGATATTTCTGCAGATGGAGTTCTCAGGTATCGAGGTAGATTATGTGTTCCTGATGTTGCAGGGTTACGTCGACAGATTCTAGGGGAACGCCATCATTCCTATTATTTTGTTCATCCAGGAGCGACAAAGATGTATCATGATCTTAAATCCATTTATTGGTGGGACAGAATGAAGAAAGACATATCAGAGTTTGTAGCTCAATGTCCTAACTATCAGTAGGTAAAGATTGAGCATCAGAAGCCTGGGGGATTATTGCAAGCTATAAAAATTCCAACTTGGAAATGGAAAGTGATTAATATGGATTTCATTGCAGGCTTGCCTCGTTTTTAGTGTAAGTATGATTCTATATGGGTAGTTGTGGATAGACTTACGAAGTCCGCTCATTTTGTACTGGTCAGAACTATATACTCGGCTGAAGATTATGCAAAGCTGTATATCAAAGAGATAGTACGAATCCATGGTGTTCCAGTATCCATTATTTTCGATAGAGGAGCACAATTTACAGCTAATTTTACGGAAGTCTTTCCAGGAAGGTTTGGGGACTCAGGTGAGGCTCAGTACAACATTTCATCTACAGACTGATGGACAAGCTGAGCGCACCATTCAGACCCTCGAAGATATGCTACGGGCATGTGTGTTAGACTTCGGAGGTAGTTGGGATGATCATTTGCCACTCATTGAGTTTGCATATAACAATAGTTATCACTCCAACATCCAGATAGCCCCGTATGAGGCTCCATATGGGCAAAACTATAGATCACCAATTGGATGGTTCGAAGTAGAGGAAACAAAGTTAGTAAGACCAGACTTGATCCAGCAAGCGGTGTAGAAATCAAGATTATCCAAGACCAATTGTTGACAGCCCAGAGTCGATAGAAGTCTTACGCCGACAATCACCGATGAGACCTGGAATTCCAAGTTAATGAATGGGTATTCTTGAAAGTGTCGCCTATGAAGGGTGTGATGAGATTTGGTAAGAAGGGCAAGCTTAGTCCTCGATATATTGGGCCTTACAAGATTGTGCGTAAAGTAGGCCAGATGGCTTATGAGTTAGATCTACCTTCAGACTTGGAGGCAGTTCACCCAGTTTTCTATGTGTCAATGCTTCGCAAGTGCATTGGAGATTTTTCCAGAATTGTACCTGTAGATGATGTCCAGGTCGCCAACCAACTATCTTACGAAGAAGTTCCCATTGCTATCCTAGATAGGCAGGTTCGGAGGCTCAAAACCAAATATGTAGCTTCAGTTAAAGCTTTATAGAGAAACAATAATACAGATGAAATGACTTGGCAAGCTGAGGAAGATATGAAGTTCAGGTATCCACATTTGTTTCCACTCCCAGAGAAGGTTCAAACAGAGGCACAATTGTCTCCAGGTACGTAATGCTTTCTTTTGATGATTTCTTGGTCGTGTGTGGCCATTATTGTTATTGTTGTTATAGCCCTAAGAGGTGTTATATATTTTGAGTTGTTATGACAGGAAGGTAGTGGCATATGTACAGGGGAAACTCTGGCGAAATTTTTGTAGAATCCCTAAGAGTCTAACATTTGAGGACGAATATTCCTAAGGGAGGAGGAATGTTACACCTTGGGAAATTTCATGTCGTTTGCATTATGAGTGAACTAACACAAGAATAAAGTGGACATGAAGCCCTTATAAGGTTAAGAAGGGTATTCGATAACTTTAAATGTGTACCTTAAGGTTTTGGAGTAATATGAATCGGTGGAAGTAAGTTCGTTGGAGGAAATTGGAGTTTGAGTCATGTTTTGGGAAGATTTCATATCATTTGAGTTATATATTGCTTAGAATTGCCTTGAGGGGGAGCTATAGAGTCCCTTAGATGGTCAATGAAGTCTTGTACAAGTTCCAAGAAGATTCCATAAGGATTGGAGGTCAAACGAATCGAAAGGATCGCATTTTCGCGAAATCGGAGAAAATAGGGCCATATGCGGCCGCATACTCAGTATGCTGGACCGCATATGGGACAAAAATTCACCAAAATGGAAGGCCCTACTTCCCAACCTCTACCCTCTGGAGAGGAGGGGAGATGCGGCCGCACATCCTATATACAAAGCCGCATCTCCACCGCAAGTGGGTGCGGGGGGCGACTTTGCCACCTTTTTAAATCCCAAAAGATCCCATTTTCAATTCAACCTCCCACTTTTATTTCCCTACCCTTATAGAGAGTTCTTGAGAGTTATTGGAGGTTCCATAACACTCCAAACCTTTCCATATCATCAAGAGAGAAGATCAACATCAAAACCCAAAGATAATCCATGGAAGGTGATTGTTCTTGCTTCTCTTCAAAGTTGTGATAAACTTGGTCTTAAAAGGAGTTGAGAAACGTGAAGTTACTCTATTATAAGGTATGTTCTTCCTACTATTTACATGACTGAGTTGATGTAAGGGTTTAGTAACTCTTGAAAAGGAAAATAATTAAAGTGGAGAAGTTATAAAGTGTTGGAGTGAAGAAGATGACTATGAGATGAATTTGAAAAGGGATTTTGGATAAATTTGAGATTAAATTGAATCTAAGTTCTTGATTATGATATTGTGGATGTTGTTATTGTTGTTTGGGAGTTGCTTTGTGATATGGTGGAAGTTGACAAAATAGGGGAAATGCTGCCCAAATTTCGTTAGTTCGTTAATTGCACTAGTTTGAACTTAAAAATGTTTTCAAGACTTAACCTTAGTATAAATCCTCTTGAATGTAGATTGTGCAGGCTTTGGAGGAGAACATTAAGTAGTTAAGAAGACATAAAGGTATGTAAGGCTAACCCGTTCTTTCTAAAGGCATGATTCCTTTATTGTGAATCCACAAATGGTATCCATAACGTCCCTATTCCTAGAAATACTAGAAGCTCATAATTCTCAAAGTTCCTATGATATTGTTGATAAATTCTCTCCATTGATTATGATGATGATGATGGTTCCATTTCCAAAGATACCAAAGCTTATAGTTTTTGATGCTCTCATGATATTATTAAGCTTGTTCCATGATTATAGCTTTTATTCATTGTTGTTGATCTCACCTTATAGTAATTGTTATTTCAAGGTGGGATATAGCGATGATGATGATTCCATAATGGAAATCGGAGGTTCACCGACCTTACGTCACTCCGATAGAGTGGTAACGCTTTAATTGGGATCTCATACATACTGTATGTATATGTATGTATTTCTCAAATCGCGCCGCGCTATTATTACACCCCTCGTGTTCGTAGTGGTAGAACCTATGGTTTTCTAGTCGGGTATGCCCTTGGAATAGAGACTCGAGCCCGAGTTTGGAGGTAGAAAATGTCTTACCCCGTGTACAAGGGTACCAGCAGATATTCCTGGCAATTTATAGAGTTAAAAGTTGAGCGAATCAAGTCGACGAGATCGGAACTAAACCAGAAAAACCTGCAGGACACCAGTCATCGTCGACGGGTCGTCGACAAGTTCGACGGACCATCGATGTGTGGCGTCGATGGGATCCTGCAGCCATGCATCTACAGGAACAAGTCGACGGTCAAGTCGACGGACCTTCGACACGTCGACGGGCCGTCGACACGACGACGGGCCGTCGACCCGCTCGTCGAACCGGACTTGTTACTCCTTGGAAATTCCCGTTAGCGTACAGTGAATAAACTAACGAAGGGCATGACGTATACGATGTTTCTATAAGTAATAAATAGCACTTGATGATCTTAAACGAGATTTCAAAGATATTTAAGTTAAGGAAAGAAAGTTGTTAAGGAAAGCAAGTCATACGTTGTGTGTTGGACCAGAATTACGAGTATCAAGTTAATGATGGCTAATGCTATTTTGGAGAAAAGTTATAATGTCCCTTAGATTGGTATTGAGGTATTAAACAAGTGTTAAGAAGGTTCCATAAGGATCGGAGATCAAAACGAGTCGACGAGAACAAGTTTCAGATAGCTGGGCATTATACAGCCATACATACTGGCCGTATAAAACATACGGACCGTATGTCTAGCCGTATGTTCTGCCCAGAACAAGGGCCTTCACTGGACCAAACATACGGTCCAGAAATACGGTCAGTATAAAATATACGGACCGTATGTTGGTCCGTATGTTACGTCGGGACTGAATTCAAACGTTGATATAAGGGACCCCTCTCTCGTTTTAATTCATTTCATTTCCACTCCACAACTCAAGAAACCTCTAGAATATTCTCCACACTTCATCTACAAGAACACAAAGGAAATTGATGATCAACTTCATCAAACCAACAAAAATCAAGAGTTAGAAACACATTAAAGTCATTTAAGTCAAGGAATCCCAAGAGAAGTGAATTAGGGTTTTGGTGCAAGAAGAGTATTGCCACTCAAGGCTTGTTCCTACACTATCTAAGCTAAGTTTTATGGTATTCTCATGTTGTTTAAGTTCTTGAAAAGTTGAAACACTTGGATTGTAGTAGAATATAGAAAATGGATCATAAATGTGGGAATAGTGTCATTGTTGAGTAGTAGTTGGAATGAATCATGAAAATGGATATTTATGAATGACATTTAGAACATGGAATAAGCATTGTATGTGAAAGAACGCGATAGTAAACTATGGTCATGATTATGGAGGAATTGAAGTGAAATTGCTAAATGTGGATAATGCAAATGAATGATGATTGTTGTTATGAATGTTTGGGAGTTGATATGGAATATGGAGGAAGTCGTATAAACAAATTGAATGCTGCCCAATTTTCTCTAGCTTTAGTAAGCACGTTCTTATAATTGTTTAGCTAATGTCGATACGAATTCTCTTGAAGGTAGAACGTGTGCATTAAAGGAGAACGAGCAAGCGATAGAATAGTTAAACGATAAAGGTATGTGAGGCTAGTCCTTTCTTTCTAAGGCATGAATCTTATTGCATGATGTTCCTCCTTCTTCAAGAATTTCCTACATTCCAAAAAACTAAGAGTCCTTGTTCATGAATAGCCATATGAGATGAGAGATACACTATGAGTACGGTAATGATGATGATAAGCTTAAGTCTAAAGATTCTAGAGTCCATGATATGATGTTCCTATAAAGTTAATGATGCTATCTATAATCTATTGATGTTGATCATTATATACACTCACCTTATGCTAATTCCTTCAAGGTGAGGCAGAATGTTTATAAATGCTCCATAATGGAATCGGGGGTTCACGACCTTATGTCATCCCGATAAAGTATAGTTGTCGTTGAGTTTCCATGCATGCATTATGATGAGTACATTATGATGAGTATATTATGATGAGCATGTTATGATGAGTATATGATGATGATGTTACACCGCGCCTATATGGCCGGGCAGTCACCGCTAAGGCGGGCAGCGTATACACCATGGCCATATGGCATGGGCAGACACCACTAGTGGGGGGCATACGATGGTACCCCGGACGCGGAAGGCCTGGATGCAGGCTAATGCTAATGATTATCACACCGTTCCTATATGGTTGGGCAGCTTATACATATATGCATACATGATATGATGATGGTTATGAAGTAAGCCAGCATGCATTATTTCTTTTATGATTCACAGTCAGATACAGATTGCTCCTCATTTGATGCCTCCTCATTTCATTGATGTTTCATTATTGTTTATGCCTTACATACTCAGTACAATGTTTGTACTGACGTCCGTTTTCTTTGGATGCTGTGTTCATGCCCACAGGTAGACAGGGAGGCGATTTAGACTCGTAGGAGCTATTAGCTGATTTGAGAGCACTCCATTTCCCCGGAGGTGCCATTGATTATTCTTTTGGTATATATGCATATGTATGTTTTGGGCATGACGGGGTCCTGTCCCATCCCTATGTTTAGCACTTCAGTAGAGGCTCGTAGATGCGCAGTTGTGGGTAGTATGGTCTCACAAGTTTCTCATTGTATATATATATTTATATATATATATATATATATATATATATAAATATATATAAATATATGTAGATTATTTTGATAGTCGAAAGGGCTCATGTTTATAAAGGAAATTTGTTTCAAATGAAAATAGTTTTCTATGATTATGAGCATAAGAAATATGAATGAAAGCAGATGAGTAATAGAATGAGTGGTACTCGGTGGTTAGCCCGGGTGCCGTCATAGCCTAGTCGGGTCGTGACAAAAGTGGTATCGAAGCGACTCGGTCCTAGGAAGTGCCTACGAGCCGTGTCTAGTAGAGTCTTGTTTATGGTGTATTGCGCGCCACACTAATAAACAGGAGGCTACAGGGCATTCAGGAAAAATGACCATCTTTCTTCTTATGAGATCGTGCGATAGGGCCGTGTTATAAGATTTTCTCCTCCCTAATAGTGTGTTCTGATTTCAGAAATGCCGCCAAAGGGAAAAACTAAAGCCGCCCAGAAAGGCAAGACTAGGATGAAAAGGCGGACAGAAAGAGAGCCGCCAATGAATGTAAATGAGGGTGAATCACATAATGAGGCTCCATCTAATGCTTCTTCCACCCCGCCTATTACAGAAGAGCAAGAAGGGACTTTAGCTCCAGCTCCTATGCCTCCAGTCCCTCCACCGGCTACTTCGGGTCAACAAGTGACCGAAGCTAATCATTTATTGACACAGTTAGTTGCCGGCCAGGCACAATGGAAGAATGTGGGCCCAAGTGATCGGTCAGCTAGTACCAGAGCCCGCGATTTCATGAGTTTGAATCCTCCGGAGTTTTTCGGGTCAAAGCCGGATGAAGATCCGCAAGGCTTTATTGATGAAATGTTGAGGACATTAAAGATTATTCATGCCTCCGAGACTGAATCTGTGGAGTTGGCATCGTATAGACTCCGGGATGTGGCGGTCTTATGGTATAATAATTGGATAGCATCAAGAAGAGAGAATGCACCTCCTCCCGTTTGGCAAGAATTTGTAGATGCTTTCATTCGCCACTATTTGCCACCCGAGATCCGCCGAGCTAGAGCGGATAGATTTCTAAATTTGAAACAAGGAAACATGAGTGCCCGGGAGTATAGCCTTCAATTTAATTCTTTGGCTAGATATGCCCCGACTATGGTGGCCGACATGGGAGATCGGGTACATAGATTTGTGAGTGGCTTAGGGCCACATTTGTTTAAGGATTGTTTGACGGCTTCGTTGCAAGATGGGATGGACATTTCCCGTATTCAAGCCCATGCCCAGAATCTAGAAGGACAACAACATCCGTAAAGGGGTGATCGTGACATTGATAGGGGGCAAAACAAGAGGGCCAGATCTATGGGGGCAGGCAGTGATTACAGAGGGGGATCAAGGCAGACACATTTGAGATACTCAGGCCAGTCGGTGACTAGTGCACCCCCCGATTTACAGGTAGGAGATTTGATCGCTCCTTCCGTTCAGGACAGGGTCAGAGTTCGAGGGCCTCAGGTTCACAGTTTGGGGGAGATTATAGTCAGAGGAGACCCCCAGTACCACGATGCAGTCAGTGCGGTAGATTACATTCCGGACAGTGTCGCCAGAGTTCAGATGCTTGCTATACCCAGGTAGGGCACATGATGCGTGATTTCCCGTCGATGAGCGGTAGAGTTGGGATTCAGTCCACAGGATCAGCGGCTGGTTCTTCTTCAGTGCGCCCGATAGGGTAGACTTCCCAGATTCCAGTAGGCCAAGGTAGAGGCCGAGGGGGAGCATCTACTTCAGGTGCCTCGCTCGGCCCGTATGTGTGCTTTAGCCGGACGCCGGATCTTGAGTCCTCCCCAGATGTGGTTATATGTACATTATCCGTATTTTCCCATGATATCTATGCGTCGATAGATTCGGGTTTCACACTATCTTATATTACTCCGTATGTTGCTGGTCGTATTGGGATGAAACCCGAGCCAATTAAACCTTTTGAGGTATCTACTCCGGTTGGTGATCCCGTGATATCTAACCAAGTATACAAAGATTGTATGATTGTGATATGTGACCGCCAAACTAAAGTTGACCTAGTTGAGCTGGAAATGCTAGATTTCGATGTGATTATGGGTATGGATTGGTTGGCCTCATGTTATGCTAATGTTGATTGCTGAATGAAAGTAGTTCAATTTCAATTTCCGGGAGAGCCCGTGCTTGAATGGAAGGGTAATACAGCATCTCCAAGAGGTAGGTTTATTTCCTACCTTAAGGCAAGAAAGATGATAGCTAAAGGCTATATTTACCACTTAGTCCGAGTTCATGACACTGAAGAAAAGTCGCCAACTTTCCAATCTGTTCCGGTAGTGAATGAATTTTCGGATGTATTTCCAGATGAACTTCCAGGCCTTCCTCCAGAAAGAGGAATTGACTTCGCTATTGATGTGTTGCCGGATACCAAGCCTATTTCTATTCCTCCTTACCGAATGACTCCGGCAGAATTGAAAGAGCTAAAGGCACAGTTGAAAGATTTGCTCGAGAAGGGGTTTATTAGACCCAGTTCATCACCGTGGGGAGCACCTGTCTTATTTGTAAGAAAGAAAGATGGCTCCTTACGAACGTGCATTGATTATAGACAGTTGAATAAGGTGACCATAAAGAACAAATATCCTCTTCCGAGAATTGATGATTTATTTGATCAGTTACAGAGTGCCAAGTGGTTCTCTAAAATAGACTTGAGATCGGGTTATCATCAAGTGAGAGTTAGAGAAGAAGATATTCCCAAAACAGCTTTCCGAACGAGATATGGCCATTATGAATTCCGGGTGATGTCATTTGGGTTAACTAATGCTTCGGCAGTGTTCATGAATTTGATGAACAATGTATTCAGGCCTCTCTTGGATTTATTCGTGATAGTGTTCATTGATGATATTCTGGTGTACTCTCGCACATAATCAGAACATGCAGACCATTTACGTATTGTTCTTGGAATTCTTCGAACTCGGGAATTATATCCAAAATTTTCAAAGTGCGAGTTTTGGCTGAATTCTGTGATATTCTTGGGTCAAGTCATTTTTGATGATGGCATTAGAGTTGATACTCAGAAAATTGAAGCTGTGAAGACTTGGCCAAGGCCTACGACGCCTACAGAAGTCCGTAGTTTTCTGGGATTGGAAGGTTATTATAGAAGGTTTGTAGAGGGCTTTTCATCTATTTCAGCCCCATTGACGAAGCTAACCCAGAAGTCGGCCAAAATTTCAATGGAATGATGCTTGTGAGCGCAGTTTCCAAGAGTTGAAGGACAGGTTGACCTCAGCTCCAGTCTTAACACTTCCAGAAGGGCCTGATGGTTATGTTGCATATTGTGATGCTTCCGGTGTTGGGTTAGGATGTGTGTTAATGCAGCACGGTAAAGTCATTGCTTATGCTTCGAAGGCATTCGTGGAAACATGAAAAGAACTACCCGACTCATGATCTTGAATTGGCTGCGATTATTCATGCATTAAAAATGTGGAGACATTACTTGTATGGTGTGCATGTTGATATCTATACGGATCACAAGAGTCTTCGGACATTTTCAAACGAAGGAGTTGAATGCGCGCAGGCGGTGGTTAGAATTGCTGAAAGATTATGATGTGAATATTTTATCCCCGGAAAGGCAAATGTAGTAGTGGATGCGCTTAGCTGCCGATCAATGGGCAGTCTATGTGAAGTTCCTTCGGAGAAGAAAGAATTGGTTCATGAGATTCACCAACTAGCTAGCCTTGGAGTACGTCTAATTGATTCAGGTGGTGTAGGAGTTAGTGTTAATAATCCCACAGTTTCTGTCACGACCCAACCCCGTAGGCCGTGACTAGTGCCCTAGCTGGATACTCGTATACACATGTTAACTATAATCGCCCACCACTAGCATAATAAAGAACTTATATATAGGAAGGCATGGTGTCGTCTCAAAACTGTCGCATATATATGTACATGTCACAACAACCTGTCTCCTGAAGAGTTACAACTTTCAACAGGTAGCATCTTATATAAGCCGGCAAGGCTATCATAACACACTGCTTTCAGAACATATATACATATCTACGCAAGCCGACAAGGCTGCCACTACACACAACATCCCAAAACACATATATATACGCAAGCCGACAAGGCTGCCACTACGAATGGGAACGCCCCAAAACATAAGTCATACGAACGGAATAGCAACTATATACAAACCCACACATATGTCTACAGACCTCTACGAGTAACAACAGTATCATATGACGGGACAGGGCCCCGCCGTACCCCTGGATAAACAAATATATACAACAGGAGAATCTGTACCAAAAAGCTAGGCTCCAGGACAAGGGAGCACTCCAAGAAAGCAGAATAGGTATCCTAAGCTGGCGGATCACCAAAACAAGCGTCTATACCTGCGGGCATGAAACGCAGCCCCCCGAAGAAAGGGGGTCAGTACGGAATATGTACTGAGCATGTAAAGCATGAAATACAGTAAACAGGATCATACTGAAATAAGGAGTATAGAAAACTAGTGCAATAGCCAGAAAACCACAAGGCTTACCTTTGAACATAAATCATACATGTCAATATCATGCCCGACCCATTATAGGACTTAATGACACGACTAGATAATCATCTCCGTACATATGCATATATAACGTGTCCGGCCCCTCAGTGAGGGACTCGGTAAATAAAGCATCATATACATGTACATATAACGTGTCCCGGCCCTCTAGTGAGGGACTCGGTGAATAAAGTCATCATATGCCATCCTGGCCATCATTCCCGTATCATCATATCATCATGTCATCATATCATCATATATATATACATATAACGTGTCCCGGCCCTCTAGTGAGGGACTCGGTGAATAATGCAGTAAAGCTGTGCACGAGAACATGTCCTGGCTCGGGACTCAGTGAAAGATGTAACAGTATGCACGAGCAGAGTAGTGAGTAACCATATACATATAAATCATCTTTTGAGACTCAATACATAAGTAAACTAATCAACGCTCGAGCAATAGGATAATAGTCACACTCGCATACTCCTTGAATATCATTACGAACTATATCAATAATGCCTCGTAGATCATAGACA
>NC_081353.1:63249715-63308374 GCF_029784015.1 Lycium ferocissimum
AAAAATTTAGGCCACAATGCACTTAAGTTGTTGAGAAAATTAATAGTATTACCAACAATAAAATTTTGTTGTTGCCAATTCTATTTATATTTTAAGTTAATTATATTAACTGTAAGTTATGGCAACAAAAATCTAAATTGCTTGGTAACAAGGAAAAATCGTTGTTAAAAGCTTGACAATATGGCAACAACTGAAATAAAGTTGTTGCCATTTCGACTTTTAATAGCAGTACCATGGTGGTTGCTAAAAAGTTGTTGTCAATTTATTTTTATTTTAATTTATTATATTAATTATAAAATATGGCAACAAAATTTAAATATTTGCCAACAAAAAAAAAATTGTGGCTAAAAGGTCTATGATATAGCAACAACTAACTAATGTTGTTGCCATTTCTTAATATTTAGCAACAATATCATTGTTGTTGCTAAAAGATTGTTGCTAATTCTATACTTTGTTGTAGTGGATATCCATTTCATAGTTATCATTTTGTCAAAACAGTCAGCTTCTTGGTACCGTATAAATGCAGCTACCAGCTCAGCTTTAGTCATAGGTGGTTGCACACGCGCTGCCTCATCTCTCCAACGACTAGCATATTCTCTATAGGTTTACATCGATTTCTGACGAATTTTCTCCAATGAGAAGAGATCGGGCACATTTTCCACATTGAAGCGGAATCTTTCCATGAATGAACTTGCCATCTCTTCCCATGTCTTCCATCGACTGATGTCTTGTGAGATAAACCACTCCATGGTTGTTCCTGATAGACTTCAACTGAACAAACTCATGAGCAAAGCTTCATTTCCGCCATTTCCGACCAGCTGGTCGTAATAAGCTCTCAGGTGAGCTCTAGGATTTCCCGACCCATTAAAGTGATCAAATTTGGGAATTTTGAAGCCTTCTAATAGACCCAGGCCTGGATGTATACACAAATCAGAGTATCTTAGCCCTTCTTTCTTTTTAGAGCCATGTTTTAGTTCAGTAATTTTCTTCCCCATCTCCTTCTTGATCTTGTGTATTCTTGCTTCAAAAAAAATTTCCATGTTCTCTAGTTCTGGTGAAGAGTCAACATGGGTGACATGGTCTTGAAAAGTGACATTTGGTTGTACGGGATGAATCACAGGAGCTTCTATTGCCCGAGGGGCTTGATAAGCATTTGTTTTTATAGCGTGAGCGGGTGTCTGAAAAGCTGGTGTTTGGTGGGAGGAATTCCCCACACGGGTGGTATTTCGGTGCAGTGGAGTTTGGAAAGTAGCCCAAGTCTAGGTTTGCGAGAAATGGTCAGGAATCGGTAAGTCTAGATTTGGGAAAATGGGTGGAGGTCTTCTAGCCTTAGCATTAGTAGCATTTTCCTTTTCGGCCCTCAGGCGGGCAGCTTCTTCTCTAGCTTCAGCCAATTGCCTCATTAGTAGGTTAATAGCCTCTTCCAAAGGCATTCCAGTTATGTCAGCTGTTGGGGTACCCTCGACTAAAGCAGTTCTATTCGGCGGCAGAGTCTCAGGCATGTTTTCTTCTTGAGGATTTAAGGACGCTGCGGCAGCTTTGGATCGAGTAACCGATGCCAGCGAATCGACCCCTGTCTATAAGAGAAAATACCTCAAAAGCTCCCAAGTTAGCGTTAGGTTTAAGCACGAAACATGAGACATCACGTTGTTTGCAGTTTATAGCACATAGATTCATATATTTTATTTCAACTCTTGACTGATCCACATTCCAAGAGTATTTTGGTCTTTTCGTGTTTTTTGGGAATATTGATTTTTGGGAATATTGATTTTTGGTAAGTGGTCTTTATGGTTGATTTGCTTCTACTCATCCTATACTAAGGGGGATTTAGATTTTTATTATAAAAGGGCAGAGTCTTAAGTAGACTACCTATGTATCCCACCAAAGGGATATAAGGTCCATCCGTAGTTCAGGCATACACAGAAAAGGTATTTTCCTATGCTACCTGAAACTTAGTTTTCTACCCTGACCAAGCCTTATGTAGGCTTCCTATGTATCCTCAACAGGACATCAGGTCGGCGTGGTTCTGTTTACATAAAAAAGGAAAGGGATATTCTATCTTATTGAAAGCAGTAAAGGGATACGTATGTCTTTTTCTACCCAACCATACTAACCAAGTCTTCATTGTCTTCTTTATCTTTATCTTCTATCCTTGTCTTCCTCCTGCGACAATCCAAACATGGCCTTCATTCACGAGGCGTTCCAGTTCGAGCTTGAAATCTACACATTCTTCAATGTCATGGCTAGGGCGGCCATGGTGATACACGCAAACCCTTTCTCTTGGAGATCCTGGGCGACCCTCATAGGTTTGTGGCACTGCTCTTATCTTTTTCACGCTATACAGTAGAGAGTGAATCCTGGCATATGACTCCTCGAATTTAGAGAAGTCTCTCCTCCAGAACCTAACCGTTGATATCTTTTCTAGATGATTCCTCCCTTGGTCATGGGTCAGGAAAGAGTGGGGCCCCCATAGTTGTCTAATTCTCCCTTGGTCAATCCATTGGATAAGCTTCCTTTCTAATGCTCCACACTCATTGGTTGTATGGCCTGACTGACTTCGGTGGTAGAGGCATTTCCTGTGAATCATAGAAGGAGCACACGGCGGCAACAGATTTGGGCTTTGTGCATACACTCCAAAACTTCCCAAAGTCTCCAAGAGTTCTTGTTTGGACAATTCTACTGGCATACCCCAATTGCGTGATCTATGCCCTTAAGAACAATTGTGTACGAAACTGGAGGTTCCTCGAGCTGAGATTCGCGCGGGTCTCCATAGACTTTTAGATTGGGGATAAGTAATTCATCATTTCCATATGAGGTCAAGCCCTTCTTGTTGACCGAGCTCGACATAATCCCCAAGTGGAGCTTCAGGTATCTTTCCCCGTTTTACCTGATTGGCAGGATGTTGCTTAGTTAGTTTCTCAACATAAGCTAGGAGGGTTTCTACTTCTTTCATTTTCTCGTTGGCCGCCTTAGTGGTTTGGACAGCTTCTTTCATTCTAGCAGTAGCCAGGGCCATTCTACGTCCCATTATCGGTTTCTCTCACTTGTCACTTCCGCGTTCTCATCGTCACTGACTAGGTTGATGTAAGGAGAAGTCGCACTCATGCTGTCTGGAGTTACCATTTCCTATTAGCAAATTAACCTTTTAAAAGTGGAGCTAAATTTGTTTTAGGGGTTATTTTCTTTGTTTTTCTTTTGGGTAGTGATCGGAATATGGACCAATCAAGAGTTTCAACAACATGTGTGATTTCCACACAAAGAGTTCTATCAATCAAGCATTTAGACAATACATAATTCGCTTTCCTATACCTCATTGCTCCGAGGCTACTGTCGTATGAAGCAGAATTGTGCCATATGTAAAACAAATGTATTGTTCCTAAAAAATAAAAATCCCAGTGCTTTTTATTAATAGTATTTTCCCGAGTGGGATTACAAGGCTTTTAAAGTAAATGCAATAATTAGAAAAAGTCCACTCCACGGACAGAAATCTGCTCTATATCATCTCGTTCCTTCTTGGCCCTTCGAAGGGCGGTTTGAATGGCTACATGGGCTGGCATCAATGCTGTCCCGATCCACTAACCCCTCTGATCATCAGGAAATGACGTCCCCATATCCATGGCTCCTCTAACAAAAATGTCAAGCCATTCCAAGCTCTTCAATGAGGCTTCTGCCTCGTCTGTCAAACTCTTAATTATCTCTTGGTCATACTCTGTTTTTTCTTGATGATCTACTTCTCTTCTTTCCATCCATCGTTTCATTCTTCTAACCTGAAGTGCATTCGCGGCTTCCCTATCTATAGGAAATTTGTACAGATACGGTCCTGGAGCAAAGATATCAGCCTAGCTCAAAATTTCTAAGCCACTCGTCGTAGTTTGTATCATGACTTGGATTGTTTGGATCCTCATCCAACTTATCTTCCTTTATTACATTCTTCCAATCTTTCTGGGCATCTTTTATACCTTCGATATGACCTTCTTCATAATCTCGTACAAACTCTCCCATATTTCCCACATTTGGAATAACCTGTCTCATACCAAATTGTCTAAATACTCTCAATGGTGCGTAGGGTCTGATTCCCCTAATGCCCATAAGCGGTAAATATGGACGCCTACGGCTCTTAACACAAACTGTCTTGGAATAAAAATCAGGTACTCTCCACCTGATATGTTCTTCTCTCAGTCCGGAAAAGATGTGAGCCCATCCTCTTTTATCTTGATCCCCACAAGGCATAGCGGCGACTCCCAAATCATCTTCTCTCAGAGCCGGATCTCGATGGGCAGATAAACCGCTCTTATCTAAATGCTTAAGTATCCACCATTAGACTAAGTAGTTGCAACCCTGGAAATAATAATAACGGTCGCGGCACTTTCCCAAAGCTCGGTATATATCTGATAAGATAATAGGGATGATGTCAAAATATTTGGTAAGTCCATTCGTTGTAACTCTCCTAAGAACAGTATGGGAAACAAAGACAACCCGGGTGACAATAGCTAGGGAGGCATTTAGTGGAAATACCATGGTTCCCAGTAGACAAGTGATAAAGGCTAGTGTTTGTCTAGTTTCCCAGCACTGGTGTGAGGAAAACTCAAGGATGTGGTTTTCGTACCCCTGTTTGGATTAATACCTTCGATATAACTCTCTAAAGGCTATAGTGGTCCCTGTGCCCAATCGGCTTTGTTAACAGCAAACATGTCTTTGATTTCTTTTGGGGTAGGTTTGTGAGGGATAAGGATATTTTGAGCTAACTTCTTTTTAGATCTGTTAGCACTTCCTAAGATTTCCAAGACATCTCTAATCTCTTCTAAAGTGGGAGTCATCTCTATTTATCCAAATCTGAACACCATTCTGTCGTTGTCCCAATAACCAGTAATAATCTCTAGCAGACCCGAATCCCTAGTCATACCCATCAACGAAGGTAGATGCCCTATACAACCCTTTATCTCTTTCTTCTAATCATTAGTCAAACCTTCCCACCCCATCATTAAACCTGGTGGTGGACCCACAGTCATATCAAACTGCACATCAGGGGACATCTGCAAGACAGAACACCGTTAGTTCCCCACCCCCAGGAACAGTAATTTATTTCACAAATGGCACAATAATGCTTCCAAATAGCAAATAGTGGGATGTAGTGTCTTCAGATTTTTACGATGTCTGAACACAGTAAGGTGTCTTTCTTTGTCCGATTCAGGTAGGTCTGAGATACCCAAACCGGTCTATGGTCAGCATGCGCTATATCAGTAAGGATTTGGTTTCGCTCTGCGCTAATTATTCTAAAGTGATTTTTCAAGCGAATGACACAGGTTAACCAAATGGACAAGCTGGGGGTGGGCTCTCTAAAGCTGTAGGATGACCGCATACCCACTCGACCTTAGAGACCTCTAAAGAATATAGCAAAAGGTTTTTTAGTGAGGGTATGACCGCAGCTCATCCCACGTCGTCATCCTTAAATAAAATGTAAAATAAATGCCAGGAGTGGCGGAGTATGTGTGCATGAATGACAGTTATATTTTGCGGAAATTTAAACACATAGACAATTTATATCACTTAAACGATTTATATCATACAAATACACAAATTATTGGAACTCTTATGGTTAGAATCTTAAATTGTCCCCAGCAGATTCACCATCTGTAGCGGTTCTATTTTTTCCGATTCGCGTTTGCACTTGCCTTATTTAAAAAAGAAAGTGTCCTGGGGAAATACGATTGCCAATCCTACCAAAAAAAAAAGGAAAAAATTATACTTCTAAGTGGATGGTGCTCTAAATGGACTTTATTTTAGAGTCACCACCTAATTTTTAGAAAATTAGAAAAAACTAGTTCGAAAAGGGTTCATTCAAAACAGTAAAATTTTAAAAGAATCATAATCAAACCAAAGTATGGGTAAGCGTTCTGGTGATCCCCCGGAGAAGGTGTTAGGCACCCCGATATTAAGGATCCGTAAAATACGGTTGACCTACGGGTTCTAATAGTATGCCTTTGTAGATATGAATTGTTTATAGTGAAAAATTGTTTCGGCTTATATTTCCACAAAAAAATTGGTCATTCATGTAAAATACATCATGTTTCAAGAAACAAAAGTGGTAAAATTTAACCCAAAATTAGGCGTTTGGGGTGTTGGACTAGAACACTTAGGTTAATACCCGAAGGCTCTTAACCCAATTAGAACCCTACGTAAGTCCACCCAAAATAGTTTTGAAAAAAATATTTTTTAAGTATAGAAAGTAGTTTTTAGAAAATAGTTTTAGGCATACTATTATAGTCCATGTACTAATCGTATTCTACATATATAGCCCATTTTATTCTATTTTTTGTCAAGTCTTAGCCAAGTTTTATTTTTTAGTCTAAGCCTAAATAGTCACAATTAGTCCCACAAGTTCTGAATATTAATCCAAATCAGTCCATATGTCATAAGTCCACAGGTTTCATAAATGTTCAAATCAGTCCTTAATTTCATAAAAATCGGCAATTTTAGTCAATTTTAGTCCTTTTATCCAAATCAGTCCCAAGTTTGCATTAATGCCTCAAAATTAGCCTTAACTTGTGTAGCAAATTCATTTTGGCAATTTTAAAATACGTGATAATCTTATAAGGGCTCCAATTTACATAATAATTGCGCAAATAATAATTTAAAGTACATAATTAAATAAAGATAGAGAGATTGGGCCGACCAAGCCCAAAAAGAAGGTATTTATGCACTCAGGTTCGACTTAAATCCAACGTATGCCCCATTTTGCTCCAAAAGAAAGTTTGACCCGATCTAGATGCGTTAGTGGGCCCCGTTGGGACCCACCAACGGGTTTGGATGGACAAAGATACACGCGGGTATACATGATATTAGTATATATTCATGAATTCAACTAAGTACAAAATTAAAACTACAATGGTTATTACAAAAAGCAAAAAATGAATTACAAATTGGGTCTAACCCACTTAACAATCCATAACGGCAAATAACAACAAAAAAAAAAAAAATGGCCCAGATATGGAATAAGTCCAAAGTAATAGTAATAATAAGTCAAGTATGGTAACACAAGTGACAGGCCCAAACCACAAGCCCAGATCCTTCTTTTCTTGAAAATTTTCTAAGTGTCAAGGAGTGGTATGCATGATATGCCACTGGTATACTATTCCATTTTTTCCCAAAATTTTGTAGTGTTAGAGTTGTGATATACATGATATACCCCCTAATATACCTCATATGGAGAGCAAAACCCTTGAAAGAGCATACCCTCCATATACACTAATATATACCAGGTATTCAAACCTTAAGAACTAGGTGATATTAAACAGCCACATGGCAAGTTCAATTTGGGTCTAACTAGGATCAAAATGTCTTATGAATTCTCATCCTAAGTCAAGAGTCAAATCCAAAGTATAACTAAGTATAAACAGTTAGCACATAAGCTCAAATATGTCAAAATGGGAAATGATCTAGACAAGGTTTCAGGTCTGCAAAACAAACAAGGCAAAGCTACTGTCAAGAAATCTCATAAGCAACAGTTTCATAAAACAAGATGAGAGTTCAGATGATAGGGGGGAAAACAATAGCATAGAGAAGAGATGAGACATGGGAGGGTCAATTAAGCCAAGGAAATAAGCAAGGAAAGGGTATGAGCACCAAACTATTTTCCAGTTTCGGGGAATCCAAGCAAACAAGGTAGGGTAGAGGATCCAGTTGATAGGAATGTGCTTTTTAGAGCTATTCCTAGATTAGACTAATGTCAAGTTCCTCTTTTTTTCTTTTCTTTTTTTATGTATCTTTGATCACCAAAACAAGATATCACAGGGTAATCATAAGTGTAGGAATCCATGTCAACCAAGTTTCTTAACCTACCACATGACTAAATTGCTCAAATGGTGCAAGCAGTAGATTTCAGATTTCCTAGTTTCATAGATTAAGGTCAAAACCAGTTCAAGTTCAGGATTTTCAGACAAAAGTTCAACTACAAGTTACAAAGTGTTTCTAACAACATCAAGTCTTATAGGGACATTGGTAAAATCTTCAAATGATAGTCTAACTCAGTTTTATTCCTAGAGTCACATGGATGGGCCAAAGGTGAAAAATAGAGATCAAGTAGGCACACATAGTGATCAGAATTAGTTATAGCCAAAAGGAAACTTTAAACAGAGACACTAGCAGTTCAAGGAATCCAAAGTGAGACTAAAAGGAGCATGAGATTATTCTTAGGTGCAATACATTATGCATAGTTCAATTTGAATCAAGTAGATAGAGGCAACATAACGTAAGAGACATTCTCAAATATCTCATATGGACAACAAAAGTGGGAGTCACAGAACAAGCACCACACTTAGTCTTTTTGCACAGTTTCAATCTTGTTTTAGGCTCTAGTTGCTTAGCTTAAGATGACCACATCAAATCAGAAATCCAGCAGACCATGATCAAAACCAATATGGATATAAAGGTCCCAAAGAGGCAAACCACATATATGCTACAACCAAATGACCAACATGACACAAGATAGTGATTTAGAATTCATAAGCAAGACCAAAACATCAATTCATTAGCCAATTCCGCATTAACAACAAAGCCTGGGAAGATAATCACTTGTAAAGCAAATAAAGTAATATGTGGAAGGTTTTATTTTGAAAATCAACAGTTAGGGCAAAGCAAGGCTTAAAGGATCAGGTAACACAGGGGCAGCAACACCATAGGTAAAAACCAAGATGAGAATTCAAAGTGACTAAGGCAAGTAGCAGCAATACAGTGGAAGGACAAGGGAGGGTGAGGAAAGTTTCCAATTAAGCCAAAAGCATAGTCAAGACCAGGCATGGGCAATATACTGGTCTCCAGTTTTAGAAACTTGGAACCAATGAGCCAAGTGAGTGAGTTAGACTAGTTCAGAAGGTGTTCTTAAGGTAATCAACAAGTTAATCTAATGTTCAGTTCATTTTTAGTCTTTAATTACCGAATAATAAGGTCACAGAAATGGATCACAAGCACAGGAAATAAGCAAGGAAGGGAAGATAAAGTGCACAAGTCACGGGATAAATTAAATAGAATGGCCAAGGGAAAGATCCACACAAAACAGGCCCTACACTTAGTCCCTTTTACACTTTTGGTTTAGCTTCCATATTTTCTGTACACTTAAACTCTAGGTGATGGAAATTCTCAGGACTGTGACCCCAAAACTTAAATCCAGAGGACACAAGTCTCAAAAGCAACTGATTATAGAGCATTCTTGACATGGATTAGTGAAAGAAGAAACCAATTCCACAAATAACACTCAACTGCTTCAAAAGTACTAATCTAGACCTGTCATACTTAGTTTTCAAACAAGAAATTAAGCCTCCAAAACTCCTTATACTTCTAACTTCTGATAATCAGCTTGACAAAATAAGCATTAGCAACACACAAAGTTCAAAATAACACTTAAACTCTCAAAAATCAATAAAGCTGACAACAGATGACATGAACCTTCCAAAGCAATTTTTTATATTCAGGTTCCTCTTGAAATCCACATACTCCACTAGCAGTTTCCAGAATCTCCAACAGGTTTTAACATCCACGATCTAAATCCAAAAAGAAAACCAACTCAACCTTTCAAAGGAGACTTAATAGGACTAAGGAGGGACAAAACAATATTCAAACAAAGTAAAACAAATCTATGGATCACCAGTCTTCAGTTTTTAAAATCTTTTTTTTTTTTATAACCACACAGTTGTTTAAAGGGAACCAGAAATTCATATTCAAGGCCCTCAAGGCAACATATAAGATTTTGGATTTTTTCAAAACACATCTAAGGATCTCATAAACACATTTGCAAATCACTTTAAAGAAGATTGTTTCACTAAACCCAGTTCTAGGTTCTTTAAATCCAACTATGCAGAAAACAAAGGACAAGCCTAATATTCCAAAGTTTTAAATTAGTTTTCAAAAATCAGACAGTCTCTAGAAGATCACTTAGAGCTAACACACAGGTAGTTTAGAGAAATATATACCAATAGACTCTTTTAAGAAGGAAATCAAGACTTAGGTTCATTTTTAGGACCTGTTCTTATCATATAGTCATTTAACCATTTTTAGATGTCATTTCAAGACATCATTTAGACTAGGTTTCAACTATTGACAATGAACATGAGAACATAAACTTATTGCTTTTTTAGACTTTACACAGTTTTAGGCATAAAATATTGACAATCATCCCTAAATCCAGTCTAATAGTCGATAACTTATTCAAAACCATTTAATAAACTAAAATGGACTAAGGCAGTTAAAATGAGACTAAGGATACTCAAAGCTCCCCCACCCCCCCCCCCCCCCCCCCCCACCCCAAAAACCTAGAACCATAACCAAACAATGAAATAGTAGACAAGAGCAAAAACAAATGATTTGCCCCCATTTTAAACCTGTTTCTAGCCTTAATACTTATTAGTTAACACCTAAGAGACCTTGGTTCTTAATTATATTAATCATTATAACACAACAACTTAATAAACTTAGCAACAACAATGACTAAGCAGCTTTTAAGCATATATATAAACCACATTAATGTACATACATGAAACAGATTCCACAAAACTGAAACTAAAAACAGCTTTCAAACTACCATAAACAAGCTAATGCATACAAATAATCTAAAACAAGAATGAAATAGACTAGAATAGGGTGTTACCTTTTTGTAGGGCAACCTAAAGATCAAACAAGGGATTAGGTCAAACAAATCAACACCAACACTCAAAATCCTCAAAGCAGCCTTCTTGTTATTTAATTTTGTAGTATAGTATAGTATTTTTTTCGAAGCAATAATATTATATTAGTGAAAGTATTTATATTTTATATAATGTATTTTGAATATAACAGTCAAATTTGGAAAGAATCAATGTGATTATCCAAAACCCTAGCTATTTTTCAGAAAAAATTCGGACCCTTCATATGTCACAAACATCTTCCATTTATAGAAAATGAAAATCTCAACCCTAGGGACAAAAATGACCAAAACAAAAATCTGACCCCCCCCCCCCCCCCCCCAATTTCAACAAACCCTATCTAATTATATCAAAATCAAATAAAGACAAAAGGAATTTTATCCAAATCGTACAAATTGCAAAAAATCACATGTGATAGTACACTAGAGAGACAAAACAAACCCACATCAGTGCACAAAAATAACAAAAATCCTAAATCGTGCGCCTAATCGCACAAACAAACAAATTGTACTCGAGAATAAATCCAAAAAGGACCGTTGTAAATCGATCCAAACCTTACACGTCGTGCAAACCAGTACAAAGTACGAATCTATGGCCAGATGTCGAGTAAATCACCACAGCACCGTCTCTCTTATGTGGTGTGGTGGCACCAGTTGGCTAAGAGCTCAAGGCTCTGCCCAGGGCATCCCACACCATGAGAGATGGTGGGGAAATACCCAAACAATCAGCCAAAAAATGGTCGTGGAGCGGTGGCTAGTGGTGGAAAACCCTAGCGCCGCCATCGGGTTCTCTCAAAAGAGAGCAGAGAAAGTTTTTAGGGCAAAACAAAAATGACGGGGGGGGGGGGGGGGGGGGGAGTATATTATTTACTCCCCCCTTTTTAAAATATAACACATATTTTTTTAAAATATAGTATATAGTTTAAATTAATTAACGTAAAACACCCTCGTAAAATAATATTTTGACAAATAAAAATTATAATACGCCGTTTTAAAATACGAGCTTCAAAATGGGCCCATATTGATATACTTTTGAGCAATATTTATAAAATGAAAAAAAAATGCGGTAAAAATGTGCGGTAATTTATACATCTTCTTAATTAATGATTTTCCCGAATTAGACGGAGCGGGATATGTATTTTCTTTTCAAATCATGTTTGTGAAAGTAAATAACTCGTAATTTCTTGCAATTATCAATTTTTTACAGAATAATAATTAAACGTCAATTTTTGCAATTTTCTCGCGATTTTGAAATTTTAATTTTCTGAGGGTGCATCCTTGCTTCGCCTTTGACTCGGGAATTTGAAAAAATAAAATACGCATCTTATGCGGTAAAAATTAGGTGTGAACAATCATTGTTTGTAATATTATTAATGTTGAATTTGTGCAAAAATGCATTCTTTATTTAACTAGTTTGATTTTTAGAATTGGTTGGGATTGTGCTTTTCGTTAGAATCCATAAGTTAGTAGAATTGTTATTGAGCATTCAAAATTAGAATTGGTTGCGATTGTGCTTTTCAAAGTTAGATTTGTTAAATTATAATATTTCTATAACTTCAAAACTAAAATATAGACTTTATTTGACTAGATTTACTTTTCAATTTTTAGAATTGGTTGGGATTGTGCTTTTCAAAGTTATATTAAAATTAGAATCCATAAATTATTAAAGTTAGAATTGTTATTGAGAATTCAAAGTTAGAATTGGTAGTGATTGTGCTTTCAAAGTTAGAATTGTTAAGTTGTAATATTTCTATAACCTCTAAACTAAAATGTAGACTTTATTTGACTAGATTTACTTTTCAATCTTTAGAATTAAAGTTAGAATCCATAAGTTATTAAAGTTAGAATTGTTATTGAGAATTCAAAGTTAGAATTGATTGGGATTGTGCTTTTCAAATTTATATTAAAGTTAGAATCCATAAGTTATTAAAGTTAGAATTGTTATTGAGAATTCAAAGTTAGAATTAGTTGGGATTGTGCTTTCTTAAATTATTGATGTTGAATTTGTGAAAAAATATAAACTTTATTTGACTAGTTTACATATATATATATATATATATATATATATATATATATATATATATATATACATATAGCTTGAGATTGTGCTATTTTTTATGTTCATTGTCAATGTATTTGTGTTAGCTTAGTTAGAATTGGTTGGGATTGTGCTTTTCCAAGTTATATTAAAGTTACAATCCATAAATTATTAAAGTTAAAATTGTTATTGAGAGTTCAAAGTTAGAATTAATTGGTTGGGATTGTGCTTTTCAAAGTTAGAATTGTTAAGTTATAATATTTCTATAACCTCTAAACTAAAATGTAGACTTTATTTGACTAGATTTACTTTTCTTTTTTTTTAGAATTAAAGTTAGGATCCATAAGTTATTAAAGTTAGAATTGTTATCGAGAATTCAAAGTTAGAATTGGTTGAGATTGTGCTTTTCAAAGTTATATTAAAATTAGAATCCATAAGTTAGTAAAGTTAGAATTGTTATTGAGAATTCAAAGTTAGAATTGATTGGGATTGTGCTTTCTTAAATTATTGATGTTGAATTTATGAAAGATGTAAACTTTATTTGACTAGTTTACTTTTCATATTTATAATTTATTTTTTATTTTGCTTGAGATTGTGCTATTTTTTATGTTCATTGTCAATGTATTTGTGTTAGCTTAGTTAGAATTGGTTGAGATTGTACTTTTCCAAGTTATATTAAAGTCAGAATCCATAAGTTATTAAAATTAGAATTGTTATTGAGAATTCAAAGTTAGAATTGGTTGTAATTGTCCTTTTCAAAGTTAGAATTGTTAAGTTATAATATTTCTATAACCTCTAAACTAACATGTAGACTTTATTTGACTAGATTTACTCTTCAATTTTTAGAATTAAAGTTAGAGTCCATAAGTTATTAAAGTTAGAATTGTTATCGACAATTCAAAGTTAAAAATGATTGGGATTGTGCTTTTCAAAGTTATATTAAAGTTAGAATCCATAAGTTATTAAAGTTAGAATTGTTATTGAGAATTCAAAGTTAGAATTAATTGGTTGGGATTGTGCTTTCTTAAGTTATATTTTAAGTTAGAATTCTTAGGTCATAATATATTTCTATAACCTCAACAATTTGTGGATAAGATTGTCTTTCATTAAGTTTTCCTAAAGTTTTTTTCATCTTAATCTTATATGCGTTGAATTTTTTAACTGCACGTACTATCCAGATCACGAAACTACAAAAGCCATACTGGATGTTGTTTGGAGGCTTTATGGCAATCGGTTTTATACTTCATAGGGTGAAATCCCATATGATACTCGGCAGGCTATGTTTAGAGATTTTAACGTATGCATCTTATTATACAATTCATAACTTGAATTTACTTTTATATAAATCATCTAACATTAGCGATTTAATTTGCAGATGTTGTGTACATGGGATCCAATAGACAATGATAGGGTTGTTGTGAGCTTTGAGAAGAAGGGGAGCGTAAGGTTGTCTGATTGGTTTTCAAGGGCTAAAAAGTATATGAGGAAGCCCCAATGGCTAACCAACGGACAATGGGAGCAACTTAAGGAATATTGGTGAACTCCTGAGTTTATCGGCAAGTCTGAGCAGGCAAAGGCTGCCCCTGCGTTCCAGAAAGGTGGCTCTTTGCACATTGCAGGTGCAAGAAGTCAGGGGCTCGTGGCTAGGACAATGGTAAGTAGTTTTATACTTTTAAAGTTACCTACGATCAATATGTCATTATTGAGTTATTAATTCTATCTTTAACTTCTTCTTTTTTGCAGGAAAAGGCTACGGGATAGATGCCGACTCAGGATCAGCTATTCCTAAAGACCTACACAAAAAAGAAGAAGCAGGAGTCGAATCTAATCGAATAGGTTGAGAACAAGGCTCGTGATTCTATGTAAGTGATAATTTTATTATTTAAGTAATTATATATAAAGTCTAATCATGATATATTCATTATATACTAAGTTTCATTTTTTAATATACAGACGCAATATATGCAAGATGTGGACCAGTACAGCCAAACTCAACCTGACCACCCGAGCCGTCCTTCATCGAAGTTAGAGGTAGAATTTTGGTGTAAAGCAGTTGGGGGAATATAAAAGTGTAGAGCGTACGGTCTAGGCCCAAGGAACAACTTAAGTCGCCTTCGGTCAGGATTGAGAGGTGAAGGGTCTTCTCAACAAGCCGAGGGAGTTGATGGTGTTCAGGTCGCAGCTATAGCGCAGCAAATTGAAGAACTTAATCAAAAATTAACTCAGACTGAGGCAAAAAGAGTTGAGGAAATTAAATTGATGAAAGCGGACCTTGAATCGCTCAAGGCATAAGTTAAAAGCCACATTGCATGTGGACCATTTGGTGTGCCCCCTTTTCCCCCTCCCCCCCACCCCCATCCCCTCCTCCGACCCAGAAGATGATGATGGAGATGATTTTGTAGCCCGGACACCGAATGAAGAGTTGTAGTAGTTTGAATTTCATGATGGACTTATGTTTTATGCTTTATGGACCTATGTTAAAACTATGTAGAACTAGTTAATGGTACTTTTGGTTGGACATTTGAATATTTTGAACATTGAAGGTCTATTTAGATCATATTTGATGTGTTTGATTGTTACTTAGGGTGATTTTATGTGTTGTAGCTCTTTTAGAATTGATTTGGAGCAATTTAGTGCTGGTTTTGAGCATTTTAGTGCTGGTTTTGAGCAAGTTTTTGTGTTGGTTTTGTGCGCAGTGTGGCTGCAGAAAATGCAGCAATTACATGCAGGAATTTCCCAAAAAAACCGACAGAAAAGCGTCGGTTTTAAATTAAAAAAATTAAAAATTTAAAAAACCGACGCAGTCTGTTGATTTTTTATTTTTTTTTATTATTGGATAAAAAACCGACGGACCTCGTAAGCGACATAGTCCATCGCAAAAAACTGACGCAATCCGTCGGTTTTCAAAAAGCGACGCTATGAAAACCGACAGACCGTGTTGGGTCGGTTTTCCGTCGGTTTCAATGAAAAAATCGACGCGGGCCGTCGGTTTTGTCCGTTGGCTTTTGACAGTTTTTTAGTAGTGGGGGGTGCTGAAAGTATTCCCCATATCTTCTTTGATTGCTCTAATTCTGTGCAGTACTAGAACAACCTTAGCCACCACTGCACTAATTCTGATTGTTATAATGACATGCTCTTCACCAACACTGACTAGCCTGACACTTTGATAAAACTCAGGCATGAAAAGTTCAATAGCCACCTGTCTTGGGAAAACCTCCTTCCTTTTTGTTGGCTAAGCTGGAATAACAACCTCTTTAACAACAAGAGGGACAACATCCCTGTGAGCAAAACCGTCAGTCAAGTGACTGAATTTCTCTTTTGTGCTAGAAAGAATACCTGTAAGTTAACCAGGAATGAAATCACCTTAAAATGGGAACCCCCTCCTAGGGGTCACTTTAAGCTTAATACTGATGGTTCAACTATACTGATGGTTCAACTACCTTAAAAATGGTATTGGGGGCACCATTAGAAGCTCTAATGGAGACTGGGTCATGGGATTCTTTAAAAGTTCCATCAACATGACCAGCCGCCGCCACCTCCGTCTGGTCACCACCTCCGTCTGACTTCCGTCAACCACCGAAAAAAACACCCATTACTTTCTTCCACCCGTCATTGCCCATCCTTTCTCCACCACCATCTCCATCTTTATCTTCTTCCTCTTTTCACAAAAATAAAACCACCATTTTTTCTCCACCCATAAACTACCATTAAACCACCTCGTTACCACCTCCGTCACACCACCGACGTTCACACCACTATAACACCAGCCCATCGCCACCTTCATCTCCTCCACAAAAAAGACCCCTCAACCACCTAACCACCTCACCGCCCTGTTTTTCCGTCCAAACACCACCTTTAAATACCCCCACAAAACCCAAAACGAACCCCCTCTGAAAAAATAAAAATCTAAAATCAATTTATTTCTTTTCTTTTTTAGATGATTCTGTTTTTCTTTTAAATCTGATTTTTTTTGGTAGAAGAGAGGGAGGGAGAGAGAAAGACAGTGGTGTGGCAAAGGTGGCGGTAGTAGATCTCTATTTTTTCCGGCTACAAGTTGAAGATCCGGCTACAAGTTGAAGAAAAAAAAAAGATGGAGAAGGACGAGGAGGAAGAATGACTGATAGAGGGATAAAGATGGAAAAGAGATTGAGGAGAATGAGATGGAGAAGATGAGGAGAAAGACTGGAAAAGAGATTGAGGAGAATGAGATGGAGAAGATGAGGAGGAAGACGTACAGATTCTTTTTTTTTTTAAGTTAATTTTTTTTAATTATTTAGATTATAGATATTTAGGTGTATAAGTTGGAAAAAAAAATTTTGGACTTGTTTCACGCGCTTCAAGAGATTGGAGAACACTTCTTTTGCCATGTCAGCAAAAAGTATTCAATAGGTACACTTTTTGAACACTGATGGTATTCAATCGGAACAAGTCTAAGTTTAGGTGGCCATGAGGAATATGTGGACAAGTTTAGGGGGCTGTCTATGACTTTTGCCTAAAAAAATGTGCACCCCATATTAAAAAATCAAACAATATTCATGTAATTCCCAAAGTATCCCCATTAAGTCAATAATGGTGGATTTATTGCCACATGCGTATCAACCCATTAGTAGGAGCAAATGAAATTATTGTACAGCAAAAAACATGAACCCCATAATATTTCTTTTCTTCAAAAGGTTAAGTAGCCAAACCATGCAATTTCCTTTCTTTTCTTATATTAGCCTGAGATCTAATCTAGATATTTAACTGTTGTATTTGCTATTCCGCCATATCATTTATTTGTTATGTTTACTAAAATAAATATACTTAAAATATTTATATTTTAAAATAAGATAGAATTTAATTACTTTTTCACTTTTTTTCCTTACTCTAATAAATATGAAAAGAGATTAATGTCGTAATAGAAAAAATAATATTAAATGGAGATCAAATAATTAATAAGGTAAATTAGTCAAATTATAATTCTAATTGACGTTTCCTTAAAAACCCGTGCAAAAGACAACATGACAAGTAAAATGAGCTAAACCAAGAATATTTACCAAAAATTTAAAAATAGTAGTTCTTCGTTTAAATGGAAAATTAAATTTCTACTTTATTTCGTTTTAAACATGTAAAATTAATTTAATAATTTGAATTAGAATTATCCAAATCAAAATTTGATAAAAAATAATAAGTATAGGTCCAATCTACATACATTAATAATAGAATATTTTACACCTTTAAATTAATCGAACTAAAATTCAAAGTATCAACTGATGCTTAAATATTGCTATTGTTTATCTCAAAGAAAGAAAAATAGTTTCCTTTTAAACAAGTCTTCTATTTTAAAAAGTATTAATAAATTTTTGCCAACTTTGTATTCGTAGCAAACACTAATATAATAAAGTTTTGAATACGGAAAACAAACTACAATGTTATATTAATCGTGTTTTGAACATAGTGTGTATATATATATATGCATAAAAACAACAAGAAACTTATGTATGTTTATTATATATATATATATATATATATATATATATATATATATATATATATATATATTATCACTACCCAAACACAACTACATACACATAGATACACTATAATCCAAAGTGTGTGCACGGGCACACGCCCGTCTAGTACTATATTAGAAGCATGAGTTGGGGTGGTTTCGTTGTCTCCTCCAACTCATGTAAAAAGAAAAAAAAAAAAAAAAAAGAACCCCATACTAAAAAAAATCAAGCAATATAAATTTTTTTAAAAAAGTGGACCCACCACCTCCAAACTCATGTAAAAAAAAAAAAAAAAAAAAAAAAGGACCCCATATTTAAAAAAAGCAATATCAAAAAAAAAAAAAAAAAACAAACGTACACCCCATATTAAAAAATCAAACAATATTCATGTAATTCCCAAAGTATCCTCATTAAGTCAATAATGATGGATTCACTGTCACATGCATATCAACCCATTAGTAGGAGTAAATGAAATTATTGTACAATAAAAAACATGGACCCCATATTATTGCTTTTCTTCACAAGGTTAAGTAGCCAAACTATACAATTTCCCTTTTTTTCTTATATTAGCTTGAGATCTAATCTAGATATTTAACTGTTGTATTTGCTATTCCGCCATGTCATTTATTTGTTATGTTTACTAAAATAAATATACTTAAAATATTTATATTTTAAAATAAGATAGAATTTAATTACTTTTTCATTTTTTTCCTTACTCTAATAAATATGAAAAGAGATTAATGTCATAATAGAAAAAATAATATTAAATGTAGATCAAATAATAAATATGGTAAATTAGTCAAATTATAATTCTAATTGATGTTTCCTTAAAAAAAACGTGCAAAAGACAAGATGACAAGTAAAATGAGCTAAACCAAAAATATTCACCAAAAATTAAAAAATAGTAGTTTTTCGTTTAAATAGAAATCAAATTTCTACTTTGTTTCGTTTTAAACATGTAAAATTAATTTAATAATTTGAATTAGAATTATCCAAATCAAAATTTGATAAAAAATAATAAGTATTGTTTAGGTTCAATCTACGTACATTAACAATAAAATATTTTACACCTTTAAATTAATCGAATTAAAATTCAAAATATCAACTGATGCTTAAATATTACTATTGTTGTCTCAAAGAGATGAAAATAGTTTCCTTTAAAATAAGTTTTCTCTTTTAAAAAGTATTAATAAATTTTTGCAAACTTTGTATTCATAGCAAACACTAATATAATAAAGTTTTGGATACGGAGCACAAACTACAATGTTATATTAATCGTGTTTTGAACATAGTGTGTATATATATGTGTGTGAGCGCGCGCACATAAAAACAGTGTAAACTTATGCATGTGTATTAGTAATATAAAATATGTATATATTATTACTATCCAAACACAACTACATACATATAAATACACCATAATTCAAAGTGCACACAGGCATATGCCATCTGGTATAGTCATAAAATGGACAAAAGTACTAATTAAATATAACAAGAATTTTTTTAAAAAAGCAACATACTTGGCAGCCACCAACTCGTTTCCAATAATATTCAAGTTAATCAAAGCTTGACAGGTGGTAGTGGAGAAAATTTGATCATCATCTAAAACCCAACAACTCACTCAACTCTTCTTACGCTAATAACAAGTTCTCTCTAATTTATGTTTTAATCACTCTTTACCATTCCATTTAGGATTATGGCTAATCGGAACTACAAAGGCTTAGATTCCGTCACTGTTGCTGATGTTGAAGCTCTGGGAATACCCACTGAACTAGCCGGCAAAATTTACGAAAAAGTGACCCGAATTGTTGGTGATTACGGGGCTGCCACTCCCCAAACATGGCACTATATCTCCAAAGAAGTACTCAATCCAAACATTCCTTTCATTTTCCATCAGATGATGTATTATGGATGCTATAAGGATTTTGGGCCTGACCCGCCTGCCTGGTTACCCGACCCGTTAGTCTCTATTCTCTTTCGTTGATTATTTCATTCTTGGGGAACTTAGTAGTTTTACCCTTGGGCTATCTAGTTTACCAAATATGGCCGGAGTATACACTGTCTATACACTTAGGCTGTGTAGTTATGTAAATTACGTATATAGGTATGTATATTACTCCTTCCGTCTCAATTTATGTGATACAGTTTGACTTGGCACGGTGTTTAAGAAATAAATGGAAACTTTGAATCTTGTGGTCTAAAATAAGTCAAAGATATTTGTGTGGTTATAAATCATCTCGTTAAGCGTAAAAGTTAAAGTTTAAAGTTAACTTGTTGCCAAATAAAAGAAAAGTGTATCACATAAATTGAGACAAAGAGAGTATATGTATATTACATGTATATTATATGTGTAGGTATGTATATTATATGTATATATTTAATATACTTCATATACTACTCATACACTATATACAGTTATACATATTTTGTAAACTAGATGGCTGAATGGTATCTGGCTGTAATTTTCCCTTGATTCTTTATGGGGTAAAGGCGGGAATATGGATTCATTCAGTTTATGACATTGTGTTAACTTTATAAAGTCAGTCGATCAAACAACTATCCCTCCATTTTGCTCTATTTAGGATCGAATATTAAAATGACTGATCATAGTTAGTCTACTTTTATATTGGTTGTCAAATTTCTATAGAGTACACTAAGCTTCAATTCCGGTTGGTATGAATCAATTTAACTTTGAAGTCATTATATTGAGGCCTGTGATGACGTTCCAACCTTTTAGTATCCAAACGATTGCCATAATTTGACTATTTTTACACTGATATCAACTTCATGATCATCGTGCTTTATCTGGGTTTGTGACTGGCTATGCTTGTGAAGCTCACAAAGGCTAAGTTTATTTATGTACATGTGAAAAATCTTAGTGGGTGTTTGGACATGAGAATTGTGAAATTTGAAAAAAGTACTATTATCTGTTTCCAAGTTGAAAATGGTATTTGGAAATTGGATTTGTTTTTGAATTTTTGTGAGTGATTTGGAGTGAAAATTGTGAAAAATTTGGAGTTTTTCGAATTGCAGAAAATTCCGGAATTCAACTTCAAGTTGAATTCTGGAATTTTTTTACAATTCTATGTCCAAACAGTTTTCGGGAATAAAATTACGGAAAAAAGAAAATTAAAACTATCCAAGGCCAGATGGGCACTTAGTAACTTACTTTCACGCATGGAGTAACGTTCAAGAAATTTGAAAGCAAAGACACCTAACTGGATAGATGGTAATAATTTGGAACTAATGGATGAGTGTACTATTTTTTGTGGGTTTGCTTGTTAAAAGGTGTATTGGATATCAAAAAATCATGCCAATTTTTGGATATTACTCGTATACTTGAATGGTGATCTCCCCTTTGCTTTGTTCTTCTTCTTCTTCTTCTTCTTTTTTTTTTTTTTTTTTGGATATGTGAATGGTGATCCTTTTACCTACGGGTAGATTTTGCATTGTTGCATGCACTGTATGGCAAAAATAATACATGACGTGTGGTGTAGAATTCCCGGAACTTAAATTTGTTTTGTAATGTCAAATTTATTTCATATTTTCTGGAACAGAAGAAATGCACGGTTGACCAATGTTGGTCAACTACTGGAGAGGCGTGGAAAGGAATTCTTGGGATCAAAATATGAAGACCCAATTTCTAGCTTCTCTGATTTTCAGAGATTTTCAGTCTCCGACCAAGAGGTAGGTTGAATGTACTTTGAGGATGAATTCCTGATCGCTGGACTTCTGTTGTGCTTTTGATGCTAATAAGTAATCATGTGTTTGTTGACTCTCTCATTTCCTGTCCAATCACTTAATTTGCTAGGTATATTGGAAAACCATATTGGGGGAAATGAATATTTCATTTTCAGTTGCCCCTGAATGTATTTTACGTGAGATTCCATCTCATCCAGGTGGTCAGTGGCTTCCTGGAGCACGAGTGAATCCAGCAAAGAATTGCCTCAGTCTAAGAAAGAGGGCTTTAAGTGATGTAGCCATAGTGTGGCGAAGTGAAGGAAATGATGAAGCACCTGTTGATAAGATGACCTTGCAGGAGTTACTTGAATCAGTTTGGTAACATAAATTGGTGTTGTTAATCATTCTCTCTACAAACTAATGTAGTTCGATTTATAACGGTTAGCTAGATCAGCTTTAATCTCATATTGTGAAATGATAACCTCTTTTTTAAATAAAAGTTGTAGATCTAGAAACCAGTCAACTGCATGAAAATACGCAAACCACCAATTTTAAAATTCTGCGAGCATTAAGATTTGATTTAAAGTTCATCTAGGTCCTGTTTGCTCAATTTTCTAGAGAGTAGCTAGGTCAAAAGAGGGGGGTGGGGGAGTGGGTGGGATGAAGTAGTCGTGAATTACCAATTTCGTAAATGAAGCCATATAACATGTTTCATATCTTTTTATATTATTTTATTCCCAGTGGTTTCATGTATGAGGTACTTTCTTCATCGTGCTTTTCTCCATGTTCTTGAAATCTCTGAACCATCAACTTTCTCACAGTTATAACTGTTCTTACAGGGCAGTTGCATATGCTCTTGAAACCCTGGGTTTGGAGAAAGGATCGGCCATAGCTATAGATATGCCGATGGATGTTAATTCTGTGGTGATCTACTTGGCCATTGTTCTTGCTGGTTATGTAGTTGTGTCCATTGCTGATAGTTTTGCCCCAAGTGAAATTTCGACGAGGCTCATCTTATCAAAAGCAAAAGCAATTTTTACTCAGGTGCTTTACTAATGAGGATATATTATTCTTTTTTTAGTTATTGTATCATATATATTTGCTCTTTCAAGGTCATTAGAGTTTCATTGGACCGATGCAAGTTTCTAGCTCCTTTCTATGCTAGCATTTACACATTCATAAAAGGCACGGTTGTAAGGGAAAGACCCACACTGGTGCATTGATTTTGATGCACCTGATAACATAGTACTAAATTCAAAGTTTTGATGTATTAGATGGTTCTATAGTTCGTCATTCAACAAATTATCCGATAATAACCCAAATTTAGCAAAGAATTGATGAAAAATTGGTTACAAATGTTACTATAATATGGATTGCGGAGTGGATGCAAATGAATTCTAAAAAATATCGAGTTTCTATTTTAGATCAAATTGGGCAATACATGAAGATTATATGTCAGACCAAATTAGTGGGACAGGAGAACGGTTGTAAAATCATGGCTTGATATCTTCTTAAAATATTTAGAAATGTCAGTATTGGATACAATCAATTTATGTGCCAGAGATCAAGGAGAATTATGAAGTAGTCACCTAATTAATTCAAGATGTTTCATTATTTTTGAATTTTCTTGGGAGTCTGGTTTGTTATGCACGTAAGGTCAAGTTGATGCATTAAAATGATGAAAGAACTTCATTTGAGACTCAAAGCTGGTAAACTTTTATACTTTTAGAGAACTATGAATTTGAAATATAAAGAAATGCATCAATGATTCAAATATTAGCTTCCAGCAAATTGGTTATGGCTTCATTTATAATCCTTCGAAACGAAATAAAGCAGTTTGAATGTGGAGAAGTAAACTCTTCAGAACGTTGCGGCTTTTTGTCTCTATTAAGGGCATTTGGAGAATTTCCGGAGAGATCCAGTAGTTTAAGGATAGGCCTCCAAAAATCTAGTCGGATCAACATTCTATGGTAATATTCAGTACGGAAACACTATTTTGTTGGTCTCGTATTTGATTTTTGCTTCTTATGGACTCCTCTATGATCAAATTATACTTTTGTAGCTTGTATTCCTTAAGTTCGATAAAATTCTGATAAATGGTGAATTTTAGTGCAAATGGTTGTTCTCTCATTCTTATTATTCCTTTTAGCGTATCCAGTTGTACTCATTCTGATTCCCATTTCTTTCTTTATGATTACTATTTTTTGGTGCTTTTCTTGTTTAAGTTTGTTTTCTGTCAAAATCTATCCAGGATTTTATTTCCCGTGGAGATAAAAAGATACCCTTGTACAGGTAACCTCTCTCTTCTCTTTCTGCTTCAGGCATTCTGAACTGTATTGAGGTTCATAGGAGCCTAACTGCTAGTGTCACTAGTAAATTCTGCATTTCCCTTTTTTATTTATGTTCTTTCTTGACTCACCTGTTGAAACTGCAGTCGAGTTGTTGATGCTCATTCACCGATGGCAATTGTGATTCCCAATAGAGCCTCCAGCTTGAGCATAGAATTACGTGATGGAGACATCTCCTGGCCTGACTTTTTAGAGAGAGTGAAAGATTCCAAGTAAGAACCCCTTTCACAGAGATTCTTGTCATTTCTTTCTTTCTTTCTTTTCTACATGTTTCATCTAGGAAAGGACAGTAAAGTGCTTGTTCTTTATTTATTTGTCATACTGTACTGTTACCAATGAATTGGGTCAGAGGTTGGAATGTTGTATCAACTTCTTCTTCTAAACATTAAGAAGTGTGTAAGATGAGTTCCAACAGCAGTTGCCCGAGCTAAGAATACAGTCTTACACGAGAAGTATGATGTTCGCTATACATTTGCTGTCTAATATGCCGGTAGTTTGAGAGCTTTTTTCCATATGTGTGGATGCAAGTTACATTAGAGGTAGGTATGTAGGAAAATGTATTTGTAGAAATAAATCTTTTGAAGTACACATAATATACTTGCTTTACTTTGAGCCAGAAATAACGTATCTTTTTTTTTTTTTTGACTTTTGAGCACAAACCAGAACCTGCATTGATTTGTATGTTCAATGCAACAACAAAATACCTAGTGTATTCCCACAAGTGGGGTCTGGAAAAGGTAGGGTGTATGCAAAACCTTACCCGTACCTTTATGGGGTAGAGAGGCTGTTTCCGATGTTCAATGCAACAACAACAGTTGCACCTCAATCCCAAACTGGGGTCAGCTATAGGAATGCTCATTATCCATGTAATTCCATCTCGGCCCCTCTCAATCCAATATTCATACATTAGGTCCGCTAAGGTTATTTGGACAACATTTAGGTGAAGTCGAAAAAACTGAGTATTTGAAGTTAAATGAGGATATGAGATTGAAATTGTGTTTGAACATGAACTGTATTCGGAGGAAAAAGTTGAAGTTTGTGAGTGAACGATTATTTCACTTGAAATACTCCTTAAACCAGTTGTTCAAATACTCTATTTGAAGTTGTAGTTTAAATAATGGACAAAATTGTAAAACCGCCAATGATTTGCAAAATAATATTTCATTATTTGCAAATAACATCTATGTCCAAATGCCTGCTAACACTACGAGTTCTCTATATTTTTTTTTGTTGGTATACAATTTTTTAACAAGATTAAGGTTGTGTTTGGCATGGGAAAATGTTTTCTAATTTCCTATGTTTCGTTGGTCAATTTTTTTTCTAGGAAAATAAGTTCCTTAAAAATGAAGAAAATGACTTCCCTAGTAGAAGTAGGGAAAGCAAGTTCTACAAGTGGCATTCCACACTAATTGTCTCCTCCCCACCTCCAACACATCCCGTCCCCGCTCTCACCACCATAGCCCCATTCCCACCACCCCTACCTCTGACTCCCTACCCCCACTTCCCATAGTATTTCCTAGATTATATACAAATGCTTTTGGGATAACAATTTCTGCTTACGTACCAAACACAAGAAAATAAATAAGAAAGCTACTTATTTCCAAGAAAACATTTTCCAAAACAACATTTTCCATGGAAAATATTTTCCTTCATACCAGACACCCTAAAAGACTCTTAGTAACATGGGACCTAAAGTAAGCATACCAGCATGACTAAGTCGTAATTTCACAACTAATTGGTATTGCCTATATGAATCTTTTCGTTCCATTGTGCCTATTTTTTGCCAAGTCTGCAAGAATTCCAAGGAATTGTAAGTCTTTCGAGACTTCCTTCTATGTCATTATAGGTCAACCTCGTCCCTTTTTAAGACCTTCAATCACTGTGGTCTCACACCTATGGGCAAGTGCGTGACTGATCAAGAGGCCGATGTAGGACATGATTGAACCATCTTATCGTTCTGGTTAGAGTATTACCAACTATTAGCTGGAAAAAGCGACCTTCCCTCATTTAATCTGCAATGTGTTACTTGCGCCTTCGTTCAAGTGTAATTGTTATTAATCTTATCTAATCTTGTATGACTACATCCATCTGAATATATACATTTCTATGACACTCATCTTGTGGATATTGGACCTTAGAGGCCAACATTCACCCCCATACTGCGTTGACAATATTATAATTCTCCTATAGAACTTGCCTTAAAAGCTAAGGTATTGATCCTTTGGATACATGAGCTTTATGTGATTTAGTTCTGCAATATGTTGAAGCTCAATTTGAATCTAAAGTAGTAAATTTGATCTAACAAACTTCCTTGCATGTTGTTGGAATATTTTTTGAAAAGTGAATTGGGGCAGATTAGGTCAGAAATGCTTCTCCGCAAGTAGGTGGTGTCACTACTACCTCTTCAGACTTTAAGTCCACTCTTGTCAAACCAGCTCCTTATCTTCCCACCAATAGCATCGCCCGTACGTCTGCTGCCAGAGATGGAGGACCATACCTGTTGCCACCCTCCTTTGCAGCTATACTAGGTGCTAAAATGAGCCCTAGCTCGAGTTCTGTGGTCGCAAACACCACCATTTGCATGTGTAGGCCTCTGGCGATATTCTGAGCTAAGGACTACCATGGACAACTGTTTGAGTGTAAATGGACTCTTATTGGGAAGTTCTCCCAAGGAAAACTAAAAACCAAGGCTATTGCGGCAGATTTCATTGTCAAAACTCCACTTCAAAGGACAAGTTCATGGGCCTATATTATGCAAGACATTTTTCCTGGACTTCAGCTGCGAATCAGACCATAAGTGTGTATTGCAAGAGAACAAGAGAATATTGAGCATTATGGGCTTCTACATGAGGTATTCAACTGGTCTCCAGACCTTCAACGGAGGAGGAGACCTCCCTTTCACCATTGTGAGTACTATTGCCAAGTCTACCTCGGGATCTGATCGGGTATGATTTCTTGAAGCAAATTCTAGGTCACGTTGGAACCTGTTAGCAGTGGATGTAGCCACAGTGAAGAAGAGCATGCCTGACATGGCGAAAATCTGGTTTGAGGTGAACTTGATGAGAAGAGTTTCTGTAGGTGTTAAAAACACGACATTTGAAAGGATTCTGGAAAAATCTGCAATTTTGAGTACGTTATCCATGTCTTGCAGGGTATGGAAACATCAACGGCATGCTGTGTAAGAATGTAAAGCAGAATAGTAGATGAAGTTATGGAAGAAAGCGGACAAGAGGAGAATGAGCTGCAAACTGTTGAAGCAGCTGAAACTTTGCAAACTAATCCTATTGAATGAAACGAAACCCCTTCTCATCTTGTGGCAATGAAGTAAGCAGGTTGGACGTCGGTGACTGTTAGAACCATGTTGAAAACACTTAGGAAGGAGGCAGGGCTAAGCAGCACAGAATTACTGAAAGAACGCCCACGCCCTTAATGCATTCACAAATATGCTAGGATAGGAACCGCATAGGAAAACCAGGGCAGACTTGCTCAGACTCAAAATCTCAAACGGGAGGAACAAGAACCAATGGTTGGCGAAATCACAGAAGTACTCAGGAGGAAAAAGAGGAGGAAAAAAAAGGCCTTGCTAAGACACTAAAAAGACAAACAAGAGTACAAGACAATGTTCAACCCAAAAGTAGCCAACAATTGAAGAACCTAGTAGTGAGAACATTGATACAGTCACTGTCAACCACAAGGGGCAAGCTAGCAAGGAAGTAACACAGACGGAAGATAATCACAATGCAAGTGCTGAAGTGGAAACTACAGTTACAGGAGCTTATAATGAAAATATCTAGATATACTTCTCTCGGCATAACTTAATTCCTACAGAACTTGTGCCGAGCGAGGCATCAGTTCAGTTTCCGAAGATAAAAAATATTACATAACTTATGCCGAGCGAAGTATATCTAGATAATTTCATTATAAGCACTAAACAAATACTAGATAAAAAGGACGTTGCACCATCTCAGGATCTACAATACCAGACTGACCTTTCTGTTGAAATTATGGAGGCACAGATCTCCTCTTCATCGACCAAACTGGAAAACGAAAGTGAAGGGAATAAAGGTTCATGCACTGGAAAAAAAAAAAAAAAAAAGAAATTGAGTCATTACATCATAAACTAGGTCTTTTGATTTCAAGGGAAGTAACAAAGAAAGGGAATGAAAACAGAATATTCAGAGATTTATAAGATAAATTAACACGTGATATTATTACCACCTTTGGGCCTAGATCATTTATAATGCAAGAAGGACATAAAAAGATGCGGCATTGGTGGTGTTTTTGAATATCCCCGAGAGGATATTCAAAAATTTAGGCCAATCATAATATGTTCAGCCTTGTCAACAAGAGGAAGAAAGTAGATACTCTCAGAATCCTATCTTTATCATTTTGGATGACTGGATAGGGTTGTTTAGTTTTCTCAAAGGATACTAATCTTCAAGACATATTTCATCTTCATTTGCAACCTCGTAATTGTCTTCTAGTGTTCGGGAGAGTAATCCTCCCCACATGACTTAGTTTAGGAAATTAGCAATAGGCTTATATCTTTTACATAACCTCAAAACATAACTGGGTGGGCTTGTCCACCCTTAGCTTGTAATTATGGAGGTATCGACAAATGTCTCCCTGCTTATTTTGAAATTTTTGCCTTACTTGCTTCCAACATCGGGTAGGGGTCAGAGCCTAAACCCCCACCCGACCTTCTTAGGTGGATTATAAAAAACAAGTCTACTTTTGTCATCTCTGACTATATCTTCATTTACAAAATTTTACCTGCATTTCCCATTGAATGCTCATTGTTTGAAATGCCCTGATGCTAGGAATAATAGTTTTATTTCCTCGCATTGCAGGGGACTTGAGTTTGTTGCTGTTGAACAACCTATTGATGCATTTACGAACATTCTGTTCTCATCTGGCACAACAGGTGCAGTAAAAGTTAAAATTATGTCCAATTCTCTCATGCCAACATGCATTTTAATTTTGTTTGAACTGAATGAGACTGCCAAAATCGTAAAGCTGGGGATATTACTATGTAAAAAGAGGATCGAGATTCTTGGGTAAGGATTCCAGAGCAAGCTGGAAGAAAGTGAGAGGCAACAGTGACTTAACTCATAGTGTTAGGGAAGTTATGGTGGTTTAAGGTGGTACAATAACGAGGAAGATGAGTGGTGAGATTGAGGCATACTTGTTGAGATGATAATTGTGAAGTGGAAGAGAAAATAAGTGAAAACTCGGCTTGATTATTCCCTCAAGCTATTGGGGTTTAAATAAATATGCTTACCTGTTCTAAACTGGGAGGAAATCAATACCTAATTACAATAGGAGTAAATTAAGCTACCTATTATATTTACATATATTGTAGAATTCACAAGGATTTGAACACTCCCTCTCAAGCTGGTGTATACAAATTATATGTACCAGTCTTGCTACATATATAACCTGTTCTGGGATCGGTTTGGGACTTGATGAATATGTTTGCAAGCTGATCATTTAACCACACGAACTTTGTGACTATGTCTCCTAAGAGTACCTTCTCTGACAAAATGACAATCAATCTTTATGTGTTTGGCCCTCTCGTAAAATACTGGATTCGATGCAATATGAAGTGCAGCCTCATTATCACGCACAAGTTCCATTTCTTTAATCTCTCCAGATTTCAACTCCTCCTAGTTGCTTGATCCATATGAGTTCACATGTCGCCACGGCTATAGCCCGATACTCGGTCTAGCAATCAAGTTTTATTTCTTACTTTTTCAAGACACCAAAATTTTCCCAACTAGAACACAGTATCCAGAAGTGGATTGTTTGTCCGAGAGTGACCTCGCCCAGTTTACATCTGTATGTCCAACAATTTTCTCATGTCCTCGGTCTTTGTAAAGTAGTCCTTTCCTTGGAGCAGCTTTTATGTATCTAAGAATGCAAATAACTGCATTCCAATGACAATCAGAAGATCCAAGAACTTACAATACTAACTGGGAAGTTAATCTCAGGTCCAGTCACAATGAGATAATTCAGTTTTTCTACCAGCCCCCTATATCTTCTAGAATCACCGTGAGACTCCCCTTAACCTAGTAGAAGCTTAACATTTGGATCCATTGGGGTATCAATAGGCCTATAATTTGTCATCTTGTCTCCTTAAAAATATCAAGTGCATACTTCTTTTGCGAAATGACAATTCCTGATTTAGATACAGATCTTTGGTCTGAAAGTGTTGAAAAAGGTGATGTTTCAACTGGCAATTCCCTTGTATCATTACCTGTGATGACTATGTCATCAATGTAAACCACCAAATACATGCACAAAGTTGGGCAGAGTAACGATAGAACACAGAGTAATCAGCTTCACTTCTAACCATGCCAAATTCCTGATACCCTACTAAATTTTTGAAACCATGCTTGAGGAGACTGCTTTAGGCCATAAATTGACCGTCGTAGTCTGCACACCATGTTACTGGAATCCCCGAGCAACAAAGCCTGATGGTTGCTCTATATATAACTAATCTTCGAGATACCAATGAAGAAAATCATTTTTAATATCCAACTGGTAGAGAGGCCAATGGCAAACAACCATAGATAAAAAGAGACGGACCGAAGCAATCCTAGACACAGGAGAGAAGGTATTACATAGTCAAGACCATAAATCTGGGTATAAACCCTGGCGACTTGTCGTGCCTTTAAGCGAGGGCCAACCTTCACTGTATATTAGCTAATGACAACCAACTATAGACTTACTTGGAGGTAGAAGAACAAGCTACCAAGTACCACTAGAGTGTAAGGCAAACATCTCCTCAATCACAACTTGTTGCCAGCCTGAATGAGAAGGAGCTTCACTTGTAGTCCTAGGAACAGAAACATATATTAGTGATGATACCAACTCGGAATGAGCCAGTGACAAACGTCAATAGCTCATAGCTCAAACAAGTATAGATAGGATGAGGGTCACGAGTAGAACAAATAGCTTCCGAGTGGCAATTGGAGATTTTGTGTAGACAAGTCCGCATGAGGCAAGGACTTTGGTGGTGGATGTGAATTGTTTGGACCGGATGAGGGGTGCAGACGATGATGATAAGTCAAAAGTGGTGGAGGTGGAGCTGAGGAAGACGGAGCTGTAGAAGGTGGAGCGGACGGATAGACTATGGCGGAATCCCCAAAAGGTGGAAGTGGTAAAATCTCATAAAGGCCTAGATGTTCAACAGAAGTGGATGTAAAGTTGGGCTAACCCTCAAAGAAAGTAAGCGTACATAAGGTATCACAGGAGGTTAGGTGAGTAGCATCGATATCCCTTATGTAACTCCTAATAACTGAGAAAGACACATTTAAGAGCACGAGGAGCCAATTTGTCTTTTCCTAGAGTGGGAATTGAACAAAGCAGGTGCTTCTAAAGACACGTGGTGTAAAAGAGAACAAGGTTGATTGAGAAACAAAATAGAGAAAGCGGAACCTGATCTTGAATGGCAGAAGAAGGCATATAGTTAATCAAATAACAAGATGTGAGTACTGCATCCCCCAAAAGTGCAATGGAACAAGTTAATCAAATAACAAGATGTGAGTACTGCATCCCCCAAAAGTGCAATGGAACATGTACTTGCATGAGTAGGGTGCAAGCAATCTCAACTATATGCCTATTTTTTTCTCTGCAAGCTCATTTTGTTGAGCAGTGTATGGACAAGATGTCTGATGAAGAATTCCACTGGAAGACATAAATTATTGAAATTGAGGTGTTAAATATTCACATGCATTATCACTATGGAAAGTGCGTGGAGAAACACCAAATTGATATTGTGTTTTCGCGAAGTTTGAAATATAGAAAATGATTTGGAACAATCTTTCATTAAGAAAATCCAAGTACATCTTGACTAATGATCAATGAAACTAACAAAATACTTAAATCCCAATGTGGAACCAACCCTACTAGGAGACTAAATATCAGAATGAACTAAATAAAAAGGAGACTCTGCGTGATTATTAAGAGTATGTGGAAAAGTAGTTCGGGTGTGCTTCCGCAATTGATACGGCTCACGATCTAACTTAGACAATTTTGACAAGCTAGGTACCTCATTTGAAATTTGGATAAACTAGGGTGTCTTAATTGTCTGTGGATTAAATCTAGAGAGTCGGAGGCTGAACAGACTGTAGTGGAGCTGGAGAATTAAGATAATAAAGTCTATCTGACTCACGTCCTTTGCTATCCTTCCCGTACTGAGGTCCTGTATAACAAAGAAGCCACTAAAGAATGAGATGAAACAATTTAAGGCTCTAGCCAAACAATTGATTCACAGAAGGCTAAAGGGGTAACCAGAGACAAAAAGAACATTATTCAGAGTTAAGGTAGATTGGCTTGACTTACTTCAGTTGCCATAGTTTGAGAACCATTAGCTAAGGTAACTGTGGGGAAGTATGGAGAATAAGTAATATCAGACAATAAAGATTTGTTACCAGAAATGTGGCCGGAAGCCCTCGAGTTCACGACCCAAGGACCAAGTGTGGTGGACTATGAGATGCAAGAAATATGATTATCAGTTACTCGCCTGATACTAAAGAAAGTCATTGTATTCTACCTCAGATAAATGGTATAGTTGATTGGTTGGATTACTGATGGATTCAGGCTGAGCAACATGACCAATCTTTGGTTTACTATGTTGAGAGTAGCACACATCATGGGTACGATTTCTAGTCTGACATGCAATCTAAGATGCTAGAACAGATGAATCTACAGATGTTACTGCATGACTAGACCACATAGGTGGTGCAGACAGTCGTAATAATAGAGCAAACAGGTCATCCATAGCAGGAACAGTAGGGCTAGCCAAGATTTGGTTCCGCACTGAGTCAAGATCAGGTTGGAAACCAAATACATTCTCTGGTTGGTCCAATTTTTTTCAATACTCGTAGTAGCGAGCAGCAACTCATTAAATTCTTCCATAACCATCTGAACCTGTCCAAAATGGCAGACATACCCAAATTTTTCTTTTTAAGGTTAGTATGCTAAAGAATCATCAACTATTTTGGAGGAAAGTTATTAATGCAAAATATGAGGAGGAGGATACTGGGATGACAAAGGAGGTCACCACACCATATGAGGTCAGTCTTTGGAGATCCATAATAGCCTTATGGAATGAAGTCAAGAACAATTCTAAGATCAAGTAGTTGATGGAAACAAAACCAGTTTTCTGGAAAGATAAATGGCATGAGGCTGGTACTTTGGAGAGTTTATTTCCACATATTTACAGCATGGTCCTAGATTAGCAAAGGACTGTTGTAGAGTTGTAGACACCTCAAGGCTGGAATTTCACCTTCAGAAGACACATCAATGATTGGGAAATACACAGAGTGGCTGATTTTTTTCAATATACTAGAACAATTCAATGGCCTTCAGGTAGGAGAGGATGTTTTTTGGTGGTTGGGGAACAACAAAGGAGTTTTTAAAGTTAGTGCAGCATATAGGATGATGAATCAATCAAATCAACAGATAACTAATTGGCCTTGGAAGCACATTTGGAGAACTAAAATTCCACACGAAGTTTCATGTTTTATGTGGCTCTTAGCCAAAGAAGCAGTCTTGACACAGGATGATCTGATGAAAAGGGGATACCTTTGTGTTCTAGATGCTTCCTATGTGGAGAAACAGCAGAGACATTAAATCATCTATTCCTTCCCTGCAAGTTTACACAACAGCTCTGGAGAATATTCTTAAATCTTAAAGGTATATCTTGGACCATGCCGGGAAAGGTCTCCGAGACTTTAAAGAGTTGGGAGGAAGCAGGCTTGCAGGCCAAGGACAGAATCAGGTGGAGAATTGTCCCTGCCAGCATATGATGGACAATCTGGAAGGAGAGGAACTCCAGGTGTTTTGATAACATAGAGAATGGTGTGCAGAAGGTCAAGCTGAACTGTATCTTACTGCTTTGTTTTTGGTGTAATCAGGTCTACTTAGATGATCCTGTTACTATCATTGATGTTTTAGATTCAATATAGGCATAAAACAGTAGAGTGTTGGAGTACTTTTGTAAATATGGTTTCAGTGCAACCTATGTACTGTTTTGCTCATATGATATAGAATTTTTTTTTTAAAAAAAAGGTTAGTCAACTGAGAAATCACATTATAAAAGTGGGAGATGTTATTTTATGTATAGCCCATGAGTCTTTTCCCAAACTAAGAAGAAAGTTTGGAAGGATCGAAATAATGACATAACTTCGAATCAATAGATTTCCACAATAGACTACACAATCGAGCATCAATCTTCTCCCATTCTCCCCTATCTTTTTCATTAATATCATTAGCCTATTTAATCAAGTGATCCTGAACACCTTGTCCCTTAGACCAAGTTGAATTGAAGATGATCACAATAAGTAATTTGCACTACTATCAAGGTTCAATAGTGATAGAGTGGTTCGAGTTGCTGGAAATCATGGTTTTAGAACCAAAAGCATCCGATCCAAATGACATTGTTCAAATACTAGATGAAGCAATCCTCAAATCAAGAGCAAGAGACTATTACAGAGTCTAATAAAGTTGTGAAGTGCCAGAAATAGTGAACTGCTTCGGATTAATCTGGTCGGAAGATGGTGTAACCAGTTTGGATCTGCTCGAACTTGAGGGGCGAGTACTTAAAAAAGCTCGCCGGAATCAGGTCGGAAAGGGATCATACGCGGGCACGTGAGCAGATTTCGCCAGAATTTGGACTGCTGTGGTCAGCGCGTGAGGGCTCGTGGGATGGCAGACGATGGCAGAGCTGGCTGGGTTTCTCTCGTGTTGGTGTTCCAATTCTCGTGGTGGTATTGGTTTGACCGCAACACCTGTTGAAACCAAATTCTCTCTGGACAGCCATGATAAGTTGCTGGAAAATTTCTGAGTTCATAATTTTCTCTTCTTTTATATTGTGGCCTTAACCAGCCTCCGATACCATGTGAACTGGAAGAGAAAATAAGAGAGAACTCGACTTGATTATTTCCTCAAGCTATTGGGGTTTAAATAACTATGTTCACTTATTCTAAAAAGCAAAGGAAATCAATACCTAATTACAAATAGGAGTAAATTAAGCTACCTACTATATTTGCACTTATTCTAGAATATTCAAAAGTATTCTAACAATAGTAATTTTTGAAGAAGGAAACAAGGCAGTTAATTTAAGGTTCATGTGTAATCACTGCAGCTTCACTTAAGGGTCACATGTAACCACTGTAGCATCGTTAAGTTGGGGCCTCTCACGTGAACAGCACAGTAAAGAGGGAAAAGGGTACTTCGGAATGGATAGCGTAAAGGAAGGCCTGATCCCTGATGTACAGCTTATATCTTGAAAATTGCCACCTCTAACCTATCAAGAAAGCTCTCATGATTGTAGAGCATTCACATGTTTCTCCAGTCAAGAACTGCAAGCCAACACTTCGCTAAAGTTGCTTGCACTACACAGAGACCTAGAATAATTTAGGTCAAGAGTGATATGCAGGTGGTTGTGCCAAGTTGGAAGGAGATCTGAGTTTTTATAGGTTTGTGCTTGCAGGGGTGGTTTACATGATGTTGGATCCCAGTTTAGTATAATTCTTGGGTTTCCACGCGAAAACTTGTCAATCTTGTTTTTCTTTTGGTACCAACACTTCCTCTTCTTTTTGGGGGAAAGGTTGGGAGGAACGTGAGTGGTTGTAGAAGCTTTATTTCATAATAAATTAAAGGTTGAAGAACTCACATCAATAATGCTGTTACATTCACATATAGATATCCTCTTTCTGAACAAGAATGGAAAATTTAGTAGTCAAGTCAACTGTCGAACTGAAATGGGAGTGTACAATATCCTCTTTATGTTTACCAATTGATTATAAAGAACTCATTGAATTGGTAATGCAAATGAAGCAATTGAATAAATGGCCACAACTAAAATCCTAAATGGTCCAGGAGATCCAAAGGCAATTCCATGGACTCTCCTCACACCTTTCAAGGCGGCTGCTGATGGGTGGTGCCATATGGATATTAAAAGAGGCGATGTTGTTGCTTGGCCCACTAATCTTGGGTGGATGATGGGACCTTGGCTCGTTTACGCTTCACTGTTGAATGGGGCATCCATTGCCTTGTATAATGGATCTCCCCTTGGTTCTGGCTTTGCCAAGTTTGTACAGGTTATTTTCTTTCATTGTTTTACTTTCTTGGTCTCCTATTTCGTGTTGAACGACTTGGTGAAAATCACTTTGTATCACAATTATATACATTTAAGATAATTCTTGTGTCTGCTAATATCATGTTACTTTGTTTTCTTCTAATCTGGTGTATTTTGTTACTTTAAGCGAGGGAAGGTATCTATTTATTTGAGTCTTTTGAATCTATTGCTCTTCCTACATGCGTTAGCTTGCGACAATACTTTGGGTGTCCTATCAAGAAAATAAACAGGCTGAGTTTCTCAATTCCTAGATTTAATCACAACAACATACCCAGTAGATTCCCACAATGTGGGGAATTCCTAGATTTAATCGAAAAGGGAAAAAATGATGAGTAGAAAGAGAACACTTTATTGCATGCACACTTTTGCAATTTAATAATATTATTGCTAAGCTTGTGGGTTCTAACCGCCCAAATATCAGTGAACTAATCAAGGCATCGCAATCTCTGATAGATATGGTATTTTGAAATATTTTAGCTGATTCATCGCAAACCTACATTGTTTAAATTTTGAATACCTTTTGTTATCTATGCTCATGAAAAATCTCTCTTGCAAACTAACCAGGATGCTAAAGTAACTATGCTTGGGGTGATCCCAAGTATAGTTAGGACTTGGAAAGCGAAGAATTCTCCTGATGGCTATGATTGGTCGACCATCCGGTAGTTTCTAAGCAACCCTCACATTATGTTTTTGTTTCACCAGGAGCTTAAGTTGCATGTTAGTCCTTGTTTTCCTTCTCTTTCTTTATCTCCTTAACTCTTATTTCCTTCCAAATTGACTGAATTGCTGGCAAGCTTGCGCATGGTTGATTTATGACTTCATATTTCAGAATACTGACATTACTTGAAAACAAATATGTTTCCTATACATATGCACATTAAATGAATTCTGCTCAAGTCTATTTTTCCTGTCCCTTTCTTGGGCTTAACGTAGTTCATACATGATGGTAGTTGCTTTGGCTCCACTGGTGAGGCATCTAGCGTGGATGAATATCTTTGGCTGATGGGAAGAGCTGAATATAAACCAATAATTGAGTATTGCGGCGGTACAGAGATTGGTGGTTCCTTCATCTCTGGGTCATTGTTGCAGCCCCAGTCTTTAGCCGCTTTCAGCACAGCAGTCATGGGATGTAGTCTTCATATTCTAGGCGATGATGGTTTTCCTATAGTAAGCACTCTGCAACCTCATAGCTGGAACATCAATAGTATTTTCTAGAGCAAACTGCAATCAATATCGTATGATGATGCATTTTGTGCTTGCATAAAAAGTTCTATTTAAGCTAGTGAGAGTTGAGTGTTTACCAAATGTGATCAGTTCGTGTGCAACTTCGACTTGCTAATTCTGTCGGGGTTCCTCATAAGGAAATCATTCACATTCCTGTTTTCTTTTTGCCACATCTTAAAACATTCACAACCCCTTATTGCTTGTTACTGTGATATTTTAAGCTGATTGCTAAGAAAATTGACCTTGAGTCTAACTCAACCCCAGATGCTCGCTCATAGAGTGATGATTTGATGTAATAAAAAATAACAAGAAAAAGAAATTTAAGGGATAGAAATTAGATCTGACATAAAGGAAATTCTACAAAGTAGACAATGACTAGATTGAAAGGCAACAAAGTCACCTTCTACACTAGAACGCTAGCACCTAAGCTATAGAACCCATCAAGAAGATAGTTAAATTCCCTTGCAAAGTTGGAATTGATCAAAGAGCTATGCCTGTCAACTTCATACATCAATATAATCTAACTCTACTAAATTGGGAATGTAGGATATTTATATTACTGCTTAAAGATGTTAATAAAGTCTAAAATATCTCCAGCTAGGGATTAGAAATATAATGAGGCTAAAAAGGGGAAGTTGGAAATGTTCAGGTTATTCTCGTGATCACGTATGCTGGGGCGCAATCACGGTCCGATCTTGGGTCAACTTCCTCTGCAATAGCGGACTCTTAGGCGCGATTATGGACCTGGTCAAAGTCAGCACCTTCCGCAAAAGCAGACTTCTTGTTGCGATCTCAGGCTTTTGTCAGGCCTGGCTTCTCTGTGATAGCGGAATGGTGTCTGCAGACGCGGTATGGAGGTACTCTGCACGAGAAAATTCCGATGCTGCATCAGCAGTTCCAAAAAGCCTCCTGGGGTCCAATTTGAGATTTTCTTTCCTTCAGCTTCACTTCTTCATACTCCACCCATAGCTTCCATCTTCATGAACAAGCCTTAAAGTCCTTGAACTCCTTTGCTTGGCTTCTAGTAAATGCCTTTGGTGAAGCTTGGCCCACATCAAGATTGCCCAAGACCATATAAGGAGACAACATAGTTCCCTCAACCAATGTAGGAAACTTAACATCCCCCACTCCCCCCCACGCTCAGGACAGGACATCCAGTGTGTGGACAATATAATATAAGGCCTAAAATTGGGAACCAAGATAGGAATAGGTCTGATTTTGATACCAAAAAAAAAAAATGATACTTGAGTTTGACTCAATCCCATAGGCTAACTAACTAACTCATGAGGTGAGAATTAAGGGGAGTAGGAGACAATAGCTCATTCCCTCCACTAGTGTGGGACACTTTAAGACTAGTATTTTTCCTTTTGTGTAGCCATCAGATGTTCCTGGGATCGGTGAATTGGCCCTTGGTCCTCTCATATTTGGAGCTTCAAGTACATTGCTGAACGCGGACCACAATGAGGTCTACTTCAAAGGAATGCCTGTTTTGAATGGAAAGGTAATGCAAATCCCATAGTCTAAGCTATTTCAGTTTACTAACAATAGCTTGTTTGACACTATTTGTATCACAGGTTCTAAGAAGGCATGGGGATGTGTTTGAACGTACTTCTAAAGGATATTACCATGCACATGGTCGTGCAGATGATACAATGAACCTAGGGGGTATAAAGGTCTGCATTTAGCCTCGAATTGTATCCGAAAGTATCTGTTTAGTATTAAGATCCAGTAAACTATGCATACGAATGGACATTTGAGTTGCCAATCATTTCTTCGTACTGGATTGTAAGCTTTCCTAAGAGTTCTGCTAGTCTGTTTTGGCAGGTGAGTTCACTTGAGATTGAGCGAATATGCAATGTAGTAGATGAAAATATACTAGAGACAGCAGCAGTTGGAGTACCGCCTGCTGGAGGTGGGCCCGAGAAGTTGGTAATTGCTGTCGTGTTCAAGGATTCAGATAAATTGGAGCACGACTTGGTCAATTTGCTGATTTCTTTCAACACAGCTTTGCAGAGGAAGTTGAATCCATTGTTCAAGGTATAGCATAGGCCTGAAAGGTTGTTAGTATGTTGGGAGATATTGTCTCATCTAAATACAAAATGTGCAGGTTTCCAGTATAGTTCCTCTCCCTTCCCTTCCAAGAACAGCAACAAATAAAGTCATGAGAAGGGTACTGAGGCAGCAGTTTTCTCAAGCAGATCAAGGTTCCAGACTCTGAACTACATAATTCCCAATGAAGGCACTTTACGTAACAAATCTCGTTATTTAGAAACAGCAATTCAAGTAGTTGATCCATATGTTTGTTGTGTTGTAACATATGTACTTTACATGTGAATTGGATGTATTCCGCGAAAGGAAATAATGGTTTATGTATTCTAAAATGGAGATTGCCGGTTTCGATCCATCTTAGTTTCAGCGCCACTAGAATGCCTAAAGTTAGAAAGCAATTACTGGATATGGAAAATAACTAGTTTTAGGCTCACTTGAAGGGTCAAATGTTTGCCCATCAGAAAAGTGCAACTTGAAAAAGGACAAGTAGAGAAGCAAATAATTGTGAACTAATTGTTTCAAGAACAATAAAAGCTTAGAAAATAGTCATAATAAGTTCTTAATTATGTGTTTGAAACAAGTTATTGTGTTTTATTTGAAAAGGGAAAAGATCCAATCTCATATATTTCAGTAGTTTCTCAGATTGGGTCTAGACTGTGATCCATGAAGATTTAGGCCCTGTTTTGTGCAAATTTTTTTGGTAAATTACACATTTGACCGGTCGGCGAAATAATTACATTCGCTTATGTATTAAAAGTATATAGTTTATTTATATTATACATTAATATACAAACAATATACATTTGGTGGCTATTATGTTGATAGGCGGTTATTTATGTCAATTTCGCTTCTTTTGTTTGGACTTCCCATCCGTGCCCAATATCTGCTTACGATTAATTCGGATTCCTGCTGGGAAGTCCCACTTTAGGGGGCGCTCTCTACCAAATGTGACGTTATTCCCAGAGTATTTGGTGCTAGTTAAATTGAAAATGTGACATGTAACTCTGAGAATAACTAATTAATTATTAAAGTTATCAGTTCAGTTGTCATAATAAACCACTGCGACTACCGATTTTGAGATGAAAGTATGCAAAAGGTTATTTTTAAGCAATTACTTCTTTTTGCTGCTGTGACTTATCTATGGTCATTCATGTTAAATTCCAACGTTGTCGCTTGAATGATAATTCGATAGTTGATTGAAAAGAAAAACTTTCATTAATGTACAGTTTCTTCAGAATCTTGTATTCCCCATCTAGGAGCAAGTGAATCTTCAAAATGTTTAGGTATCGAGCTAATGCAGTGAATACACAACCTAAGATTCCTCAATATGTATATCTCTTTACAAAAATTAAAATTTGGTACTGCAATCATAGGCAAGTTTTTATAATGGTAGCAGAATAATAAAATTTGACCAAAATCCAAAGTCAATCAATTAGACAGCAACTTCTTTATGGGTGCAATTTCTTGATAAGTAATTAAATAATGTTAGCAGAATAATAAAATTTGACCAAAATCCAAAGTCAATCAATTAGACAGTAACTTCTTTATGGGTGCAATTTCTTGATAAGTAATTATGTATATACAAATTAAAATACAATAGTGTGCACAAACGTCTTCTAGTGTCACTGTGAATAAAGGATCAGAACAAATTAATCCAGTCAAAACTAGGAAATAAGTTAACACCACAAAGCAGAAGTTAATGTAGCTCATAATCTGAAACAAGCTTGCTATTGTATGAAATTTGCACCATCTTAAACTGAATTTTATCACTTTTTGATTGACAGATACCCTTTAAAACAGAACCCTATTCAGTGCACATAAAGTATCAAAAATCAATGATAGACTCAAATATCTAAAACATAATCGAAAACATCCAAATATTTCACCATAAATAGCTGCATTGCCACTTAACCATAACACAACTGTCCTCCATATTCCCATCAATATCCAGTAGTATAATTGCTTATCGCCCAGCAATGCTCAGAGTAGCTGTAGAATCAATGTAGAGGTGGTAAATTAAGCAACAGCCTCACCAACAACTTGCAATTGAACAACTATGTAATTCTGTATTGAAGAGACAACAGTGGATCTTTGAAAGATAGTACTGCTATTGAACAACTAAGAGGAGGCAACTTCAAGCGTTAAAAACTTTTGAAGTTTTAAAGCTGAACATATTGTACAGTCTTAAGTATTTTAGTAATCTACAAACTTTGATCAGACCAGTTATATTGCCCTGTAGCTCAAAAATCAAGCAACAGAGTGGGAAAGAGTATCAGAAAAACCATGTTTCTTGATAATCTAAGCCAGAGTGTGTGTGTGTATATATATGCAGCTCTTGTTCACAAATTTTACATCTGAGAAAACTTTGTAAAGCTTGTCTATCAACCTGAAGTCCTCTCTGCGGAGGACATTAAAGGAAGAAAGCTAATGCATAAATTGGTAGAGGTTCTAACTAGGACATATATATTAGTACACAAGTGTATACTAAACATGTTCCATAAATACTACCCATAACAATTAATCGTACCTACATGTGGAGTAGATTGTTGAGGCAGCTCATCCAATCATGGTACGTTTTCTACCTCTTTGTCGCACTAAAAGGAGTTGTAATCCAAAAAGACACAAGAAGTCAGTGTAGCAATTAATTTAAACATCACATTGTTGACAACTCTAGAAGACTGAAGGGAACATAACTACGAAATTACACACCTTCGGCGAACTTGTTCAGAGTTGACGACCATTGTTTGGAGGATTTCCTATATGCAGCAAGTATCCTATCCATCTACAAAAAACAGATAGTTACAAGATTATATCCACCTCCATAAGACGCTGATTATGGGTGGAAAACACTTTTGGTCATGCTGGTATTTCTTTTTGTTGGGGAGGGGGTGTTTGGGAGTAGGGGGGTCATGTTTATACCATGCAAAAAGAAAAAGGCAACCAAAACAAACAGAAAGGACTAATGACCATACTTACCAGATTTCCACATGAAGAGTGCATAGAAAGCAATGCTCGTTCAAGTACATATAAATCTACTGCTTTATCTTCTGGAAGGGTTGATGTAAAGCTCAGACCAAAATCAATCAATACCTGTTCAAACACTATTCTACCGATTACAATTTATTTAGCAAGATGCAGGTTAAGAATCAATCAATCAATGAACTATGCATCAATTCCAAACTACCTAATGCACACTATATGAATACCTCTTATCTATTACGCTCTATTCAAGCCCGTGTCATTCCAAGAAAGGAAAATCGAAAAACAAAAAAGGGAAAGAAACTGCAACAAAGTTTTTTTCATTTAGTAGATATTACCCAATAGACCCACATAGTTAGATAAGACCTTTCACAAACACCTACCAATCGATTGGTATCCTTGCAGATTAACATATTTGATGTGGTCAAATCCCCATGAATAAGGCCACCGTCATGGAGCTTGCCCATTGCCGAACCAATATGGAATGCTATGTCATTCATTCTTTCTTCAACTATACCATGTGATCCAAAATCGAGAAGTATGTCTTTGACTAAAGAGCCTTCCACATATTCAAATGTCAATGTGTGCGACACAACATCAACAGCATAAAGAACTGGAGTTAAAACCCCTAGCCTTCTAGCTTTAGTCATACAGCGGACCTCCTGCTCCAGCATTAAAATATCTTAAAGTCATGCAAGCGTACTGGCAAACAATAATCCAATAAGGAAGTAGCAATTTCTGGTTCAACTAACCGCATTTAAGCGTTTGAGAGTGAGCTTTGTGTCCAAAGTTGGATGCCTGTATTTTTTTGAGAACCGCTCCTTAACTATACACCTCTTTCCCACAAAAGATGACTCAAATACTCTCTGAATAAAAGGTGCAAACAATGTTAGAAATAATGTTCCAATAATAAATCAGAAAAAGAAAGGAAAAGATGTCACGATTTCATCTGAGAAAGAAGAAGGAAGAATTTTGGATACAAATGATGCAGTCAAAGACACAAACATATGGACTGGGCCTAATCCGAGTGGGCTAATGGTTTCATCAACATTAGATATTATGGGCTGCATAAACAAAGGCCCAAACTGTGTAGACACTGGCCCAGGCTGCATAAACAAAGGCCCAGACTTATCAACAATACAAGGTACAAGGAAGGAGCACATGTCTGATGAAAATGACATCAAACAAATTTCAGAAACAAATTCAACAGCTGTACAAAATGACAAAGGCTAGCTGGATAATTTATTCCATTGTTTGTTATACATAGACAAATAATAGTAGGACAGGTGGATTAGGGTGCATAGTAGAAATTTACTTTTTCGTCCAAATGGACTTGTATAAATTAGCATGCACAGTGTAAGCAATACACAGAAAAATTCTGTCAAATTACTGTTCATTATTTTTTCCTTCATGGTATCAGAGCAACAGTAGAATTTCTACAGTTCTAAAATCAAATCAATCTTCTGATAATCTGTAATCATGCCTAACAATGAAGAGAACAGTTCAACAACAGTCACTCCAAATCAAACCACTACTAATCAAACTGCCATGGATTCAAACCATCCATACTTCCTTCATTCTTCTGATTCACCTGGTATGGCTTTGGTAAATACTCTTTTTGATGGAAAGGGTTACCAAGGATGGAAAAGGACTGTGCTCATAGCACTATCAGCCAAAAACAAGTTAGGTTTTATCACTGGAAGGGATCCTGCACCAAATGAGGACTCAGCAGATTTCCACTCTTGGAATAGGTGCAATGACATGGTGACTTCATGGATGTTGAACTCACTGTCTAAAGAAATAGCAGACAGTGTAATATACTCAACAACTGCTAAGGAGCTTTGGACTAGTCTTGAGCACAGATTTGGGCAATCTAATGGTGCTAAGCTCTATCATCTGCAGAAACAGCTCAATGGATTAGTTCAGGGAAATCTAAACATAGCAGCCTATTTCACAAAGCTCAAGAGATTATGGGATGAATTGGACTCACTAAATGCAAATATAAAATGTAGTTGCACATGTCTATGTGAAGGAAAGGACAAGTTACAGAAATCTCTTGAGGATGAAAGACTTATAATCTTTCTCATGGGGCTGAATGATGTTTATTCTCATACTAGAGGAAATGTGTTGATGATGAATCCTCTACCCAACATAAACCTTGCTTACTCTCTTCTTTTACAAGATGAGAATCAAAGGGAAGTTTATGTAAACCCCTTTTCTACAGCTGATTCTTCTTCCTTCATGGTAAGTAATCAGGAACAGAACTTTCATAGAGGAAAACAGCCACAGAAATTTCAAAACAATTTTCAAAACAACTTTCAAAAAGCAGGTGGTATGACACAGAAGTATGGAAATCATCTTCAAAGAAACCCTCACCCTTCTTACAGAAAGAAATCTAAGTTTAACCCTAATGTTTCTTGCACTTACTGTAAGAAAGTAGGACATATTGTGGATGATTGCTACAGGCTAATTGGGTTCCCCCATGATTTTCAATTTACAAACAATAAGGGTGTGGAAGGTCAGGTGAGGGGAAATGGTGTCATTGGTGAAGGGGTATCAGACAACATAATGAAAAACAACAACATGATGAGTCACAGCAGCATAGACCTGGATTTTCTCAATCAACATCTCAACAAAGAACAGCTTTCCCAAGTCATTAGTGTGATCAAACAGGTTAAGATTGGAGATGCAGGTGCAGGAGCCAGTTCAGCAATCAATGCTAATGCTGTAGCTGGTACAATGACTAAATATTTTGGAACTTGTTTCTCTATTTTTAACTCTAGCTCCTGGATCATAGATTCAGGAGCTTCTGAGCATATGTGCTTTAATGCAAGTGCTTTCTGTTCTATGACTCCTCTTAAAGTTCCTCTAAGTGTTAATCTGCCTAACTCTCACAAGATAACTGTCACTCATGTTGGTGAAATTTCTATTTCTCCTGGTCTTGTCCTTAAAGATGTTCTTCATGTCCCTTGTTTTAAATATAACCTTATGTCTGTCCATAGATTCTGTCATCAATTCAATTACACTCTCTTTTTCACCTCTCTTAAATGTGTGGTGCAGGGCCCTTTGATGAGGAGGGCACAAGCTTTTGGTAATGCAAGAGAGGGATTATACATCTTCCAGCCTAGAAGTCCAGGATCTAGTCAATTGTCTAGTACTAGTTTTCCAGTTTCCTTTTCAGCTAATCAAGACAGTAGTAGTTCAGGATCTAGTCAATTGTCTAGCACTAGCATTCCTGTTTCTTTTTCAGTTAAGCATGATAGTAATGTTGAATTTCCAGTTTCTTTTCCATTCAGTGCTAGTGCAAAATCTGATGTAAAACTATGGCATGTAAGACTTGGGCATTTGCCTTTCTCATCAATGAAGAACATCAGTTTTATTCCTTCTCCATCTATTTCTGATTGTTTTTGTGAAATCTGCCCATTGGCTAAACAATCTAGATTACCTTTTCCTTTAAGTCAAATTTCATCCAAATCTATTTTTCATCTAATACATATAGATACTTGGGGTCCTTATAAAGTTTCTACTCATAATAATTTTAAATATTTCTTAACAATTGTGGATGACTATAGCAGAGGGACATGGACATTTCTGATGAATTCAAAGGGAAATGCTTTTTCAGTACTCAAATCTTTCATTCAGATGGTCTACAGGCAGTTCAGTACTAAAGTGCAAATCATCAGATCAGATAATGCACTTGTATTAGGGAAAAGCCTTGCTGCCTCTACTTTTTTTAAATCTGAAGGCATAATTCATCAGACATCATGTGTGGCAACACCTCAACAGAATGGGATTGTTGAGAGGAAACATAGACACCTTCTCCAAGTTGCTAGGGCACTACTGTTTCAGTCCAAGGTTCCTCTTACCTACTGGGGAGAGTGTATTTTAACAGCTACTTTTCTCATTAACAGAATGCCTACTAAAGTTTTGCAAGGACAGACACCCTATGAGAAATTACATGGAAAGGCCCCAGATTATCAACTATTAAGGTGTTTTGGTTGTCTTGTATATGCATCTACCCTTGGTCAACACAGGGGGAAGTTTGATCCAAGGGCAAAGGCATGTGTATTTTTAGGATATCCTTCTGATACAAAAGGATACAAATTATTGGACTTACAATCATCTAAGGTTTTCATATCAAGAGATGTATTTTTTCATGAAGACATTTATCCCTTTCACACAAAACGAGGAACAAAGTCTGCCCACCGTTTCCAACTTCCTATCCTTCTAATCAATCTTCCACACCTATTTCAGCACATCCGCCTACTCTACCCCATCTTCCTTTGACATGCCTCCACCAGATTCCCCTGATCCTTTTCTCCCTAACACAATGTCACCACTATCGTCTCCCTCTGATGTTGCAGAATCTTCAACACACCCAACTCCTGTTCCTTCTCCCACTTCTATTACTACACCATCTCCTTCACCTAATTCAACTTCAGATTCTTCCTTATCAACCAACACACCTCCCTCTTCACCTAATCTCATTTCTACACCACATGCCATACCTTCCCAAATCAAAAAATCTAGTAGAATTAACATTGGTGCACCACCTCCTTACCTTCAAGATTATTTTTGCTACAATGTTTTCTCTCAGCCGATGTCACCAATCATTCGTTTACCTACTCACCCCCACAATTCTACCGTTTCCCCGCCTTATCTCAATCCAATCAATCATCCCTTCACTCTATTTGCAACATTCAAGAACCCACCGGCCACTCAAGCTTCCTTACATCCCGGATGGCAAAAGGCCATGGATGTGCCGAACTAGATGCATTAATATCCAACGACACGCGGGACATTGTTACCTCACCAAAGCCGATGAAAGCTTTACCTCGTGTACCGGGTTTACAAGGTAAAGCAGCACTCAGATGGAACTCTAGAAAGGCTAAAAGCCAGGTTGGTGATAAGAGGTGATATTCAAAGAGCTGGTTTTGATTACAATGAAACATTTTCACCAGTGGTGAAAATGACCACCATTAGGTGCCTGATTGCTATTGCAGTTAAGAAGGGATGGGAAATTTCTCAATTTGATGTCAATAATGCCTTCTTGCATGGGGATTTGCAAGAAGAGGTTTTTATGAAGTTTCCCCCTAGTTTGCAGCCTAATTCTCCTGATCTTGTTTGTAAGTTAAAGAAATCATTGTATGGTCTCAAGCAAGCCTCTAGGCAATGGTATGCCAGGCTTGCTGGAGCACTTAGTTTTAAAGGATTCACTTCATCTCTTAACGATTACTCCTTATTTTTTAAGAACTCAGGAGGTTTTGTCACCATTATTGCAGTCTATGTGGATGACCTTCTAATTACAGGGAATAATCCTACAGAGATTGCTGATTTAAAGGATTTTCTTCACTCAGAATTCAAAATCAAAGACCTTGGTTCTCTAAACTATTTCCTAGGCATGGAATTCATCAGAGAAAAACAAGGTATCATAATAACTCAAAGGAAATATACCTTGGACTTACTCCATGAATTTGATGTTTCCCATTTACCATCTGTTTCCTGCCCATTGGATCCTTCTTCAAAGCTCTCCTCTGCTTCTGGAGATCTATTCTCTAATCCTACTCTATATCGACATCTGATTGGCAAATTGAATTATCTCACCCATACCAGGCCAGATCTCTCATTTTCTGTTCTTACCCTAAGCCAATTCATGCAACAACCCACTAACTCCCATTTCACGGTTGCTTTGCGAGTACTCAAATATCTTCACAATGATCCAAGTCAAGGCATTTTCATGTCCTCTCAACCTTCCTTCTCATTAATTGCCTTTTGCGACGCCGATTGGGCTGCTTGTCGGGATACCCGTCTCTCCATCAGTGGATTTTATATCACCTTAGGAGGCTCACCCATATCCTGGAAATCCAAGAAACAAACATCTGTCTCTTTGTCTTCCGCGGAATCTGAGTATCGATCTATGAGACGTTTAGTCACTGAATTGACTTGGCTCACTCGATTGTTGACCGATCTATCACTTTCCCCAAATCTTCCAATTCCTGTTCATTCAGATAGCCAAGCAGCGATGCATATTGCTCGTAACCCTGTTTTTCACGAGCGAACAAAACATGTGGAGCTCGATTGCCATTTTGTTCGGCAACAATATCTCTCTGGTCTAATCTCTCTTTCTTTTGTTCCATCGAAACTTCAATTAGCCGATCTGTTCACCAAAGCTCTCTCTCACATCTATCTATCCTATCCAAAATGGGTGTTACTTCGTCCCCCTCCATCTTGAGGGGGGATGTTAGAAATAATGTTCCAATAATAAATCAGAAAAAGAAAGGAAAAGATGTCACGATTTCATCTGAGAAAGAAGAAGGAAGAATTTTGGATACAAATGACGAGTTAAAGACACAAACATATGGACCGGGCCTAATCCGAGCGGGCTAATGGTTTCATCAACATTAGATATTATGGGCTGCATAAACAAAGGCCCAAATCTGTAGACACCGGCCCGTGCTGCATAAACAAAGGCCCTGACTTATCAACAATACAAGGTACAAGGAAGGAGCACATGTCTGATGAAAATGACATCAAACAAATTTCAGAAACAAATTCAACAGTTGTACAAAATGACAAAGGCTAGCTGGATAATTTATTCCATTGTTTGTTATACATAGACAAATAATAGTAGGACAGGTGGATTAGGGTACATAGTAGAAATTTACTTTTTCGTCCAAATGGACTTGTATAAATTAGCATGCACAGTGTAAGCAATACACAGAAAAATTCTCTCAAATTACTGTTCATCATTTTTTCCTTCAAACAACAAGAAGGAAGCATAAGATATTGTTAGAAGATTTACATAGGAAACAACAAAAATGAACAGCTAACTAAACTAGCTATCTTCTACTCCCTCCGTTCACTTGTCCACAATGGACTTTGAACTTCCTTTAAGAAAATAATAAATGAAGTGCATATTTTACTATAACACCCATGACTATTAGCATTTTCAAAAAATCTTGGGAAATGATTTTGGGAATTAGTAGTTAATGTTAAGGATAAAGAGGGAAAAACATAGTCTTTCCCTTGATATGCTAAAGTGGACAGTAAAAGTGAAAAATTATTTTTCGTATAGTGGACAAGTAAAAGTGAATGGAGGGAGTTCTGTAGATACTACTCAAAATCCAATAACCAAAATAACTGTTGTTTCGGGCGTTAAATGAGGAATGAACTCTTAAAAATAACAAATATAGTAACAGCTAGTAACTTACAGCCTCGGCACCTTGCTTAATCAAAATTAAGGAGTTTTCTTTTACTTGTGAATTGATTTCCGTCATAATTTCCTCTACAAGATAAGCTTCCAAAGAGAATGTCTGCATCAACAACACTAAAACCACTTTTAGGAAATCAAAAGCAAGAACTTTAGACCCTCCAATTGCTACATTAAATGCAACTACAAAGCTATACCCGGACACCAATATCAGAACAGTACAACAACAACATACATAGTGTGATCCCACAAGTGGGGTCTGAGGAGGGTAGGATGTACACATACCTTACCCCTAACTTTGTGGGGGTAGGGAGGCTGTTTCCGATAGACCTTTGGCTTAGGTAAAAAGCAATTCAAGCAATTTAAAAAGAAAATACATAAATGAAAGCAAAAACAACAACGAAATAATGTGAAATGGAAAGCAGTACATAGCATTCAGAAGAAAGAGCAGTAACAACAACGAAACAATGAGATAACTGGAGCACAAGAAACACAAAATCAAAGAACAAAACAACGAGATATCAGAACAGTAATAGAGAAAATACATATAAGCACATAATAAAGCTAAAATGTAGCCAAAATTGTATGTGCAACAGAAGAGGGTACACAGGTTAAATTCAACCCAAAGGAAGGGACTACAATGGAAATTCAGATAAAAGAAGCTCCATGAATACCCAAGAGAATAAAAAAAAAAAGGACCTCCTTTTAAATTATGTGAAGGAAGTGTAAAACTTTAGAAATGAAACTTAACAAGAAGTTTTAGGGTGTCGTGATGACACCTTCAGGGACTACTATCAACTATGAGATGGAAAATAGAGGAACAGTTGTTACCAGTTCAAAACTATTAACCGTGTCTGATTTAGAGCCCGTTTGGATTTCTTATAACTTTTTATGTTTTTACTTTTTTTTTGTTTGCTTCTACCGCTAAAGAAAATTATTTTTAAAATAAAATGTTCTCAAAAATAATTAATTCATTTAACTTAACATTAGACTAAAATTTTATAATGTTCAAAACAAATTATAAGCTCAAAAAATAAAAACTTATTTTTTTAACTTTTTTTTTCACTTATAAGTTCGCAAACATTTTTGCCTATAAGCCAATCCAAATCCTGGTTTCTTAGGCAATTTCTCGTGCTATTTAGGTTATAACCGATGCGCTGTCATGAGGACGGGGCATAAATACCGAAAACCGAAAAATCGAACCGAACCGAACTAGTTTAGTTCGGTGTTTGGTATCTACCATCAAAAAACCGAAACCGAAATAGCCGAACTGAAGTTTGATAAAACCGAACCGAAAAACCGAATGCGCACTGAAATTTAATATATTACCTAAAAAAATTAAAATAGTCCAGGCCCATTAAGTTTAAAGCGTAAAAAACTCAATTGTAACAAGTCCTCTTTTGCATTTGTATCCCTAATTTTTCACTCCAGCTAAGAAAATCAAATATCCTTATTAATGGAAGGTAACTAGGATGTGTCTTTAGGATTAATGTATGTCCTTTATGTGTTTTTTTAATTATTCTTACGGTATGTATATAACACCTAGTAATCCTATATCATAATTATAGTTTTCTATTCTTGTGTATCCTGTTTGTTTGATTTTGATTTCAATTTATCAGTTTTATGTTTTATTGCTTTTAAGAATACGAATTAGTGTCAATGAAATCGCTTTTAATATCATAACAAAAAAACCGAATTGAAAAAATCGAAACCGAACCGAACCGAACTTTAAAAAATCAAAACCGAAAGAACCGAACCGAACTAGTTTGGTTCGGTATTCGGTGTCCACCTTCAAAAAATCGAACCCGAAATAGCCAAACCGAATTTTGATAAAACCGAACCAAAAAACCGAACGCCCACCCCTAATTGTAGCGGAGAAGAAAAATAAATATTCCGATGTTCCAAAAAGGAATTTTTAGATATTGATAAAGTTTGAATATTCTTAAAACGGAAAAGCGCCAAATATACCCCTGTACTATCGGAAAATGGATCAAATATATCTTTCGTTATATTTTCAGCTCAAGTATACTCCTGCTGTTATACTATTGATTCAAATATACCTTCAACTATTAAAGTTGTTCAAGGTGGATAGTCAATCCTACATGTGCACAAATAGTACAAAAAAGGAGGTGAATGGAAATGTGACATGCCACCTCAGAGCCCCTAACACATTTTATCCCTCCCCTTTATTTGTTTTTCCACCATTACAATTTTCTTCCCCTCCATCATCATTACGGCCATTACCGCAACAACCATTGCCACCATTACCGCCAACATAACTGGAATTCCGTTAATTTTAATGTTGTAGCTGGCCAGACTTCTCTCATCTGAGTGCCACATACGTCTGCGCTCAATTCTTTCAGACCTGCTTCACTCACAATCATAAAATGCCCATGTTCCTAACTTCCTATACATACACATATCATGGACTCCAAGAAAAAAATCCCAAAATTTTAAATAAAATAAGTAAAATTTTCTCAAATAGCTACCTTTTAGCTGCTTCTAACAAGTTATAACTACAAGTTCATTATTTATAATTCGTAGCTGATTTTTCCTATATTTAGGTCCTGGACGCGTCGCATAAATATAGTCAAAATACGTACTCAAATACACTAACCGTTGAGCAAATAATGCCTCTATTTGGGGAAAAAAATCTTTTTCAAACTAAAATGTAAATCTGTTTTTAATGTTCCATAAATCACGCAAATCTCATTCTCTTCCATATCTAATCACATATCTCATTCAACATCTAATCATTCACATAAAATTTGAATTCAAAAACTCTTCATATTTTTTCCCAAAATATAACTAAAAAAAAATCTCTTTTTAATGTTCCATAAATCACGCAAAGCTTGATTTGTTCATCAACTGAATTGCATAGTGACAAGTTGAGATTGTCTCCTAATGCTATGACCATCGGTTTTGTGTTTGTTATTAAAAATATTCAATGAAATTACATTATTAAAAATTAAAATGTTCGTTACAAAAAATATTAGTTATTGAGTGCAATAAGTGATATTGAATATTATTTAGTAACTTTAATAAGATGGGAAAACTTGACTCCATAAAAACTTTAATCCCTAAGGGTGGCTTTTGATTCACTGTATTTTATCTGTATTATGATTGTATTTTTGAGTGTATTCTAATTGATCCGCAAGATTTGAATCGTAATGAATATATTTACAATATATTTCACTTGTATTTTGTATGTATTTTAGAAGTATTAAAATTGTTCTTTAATTTTTGAAATATATTGCATAGAAAAATAGATTTTATGGTTTAATAATGAATTCAAGTGTACCATGAATATATAGAGAAAATGCATAGAACTCTTCCTAGTTCATCAATAAAATATAGTGAAAACATGTAGGAAATACAAACCTGATATTGAAATGCAACTTGTAATTTTTAGAAGAAAGAACTATACAAGAAAAATATAAATGTAATAAAAACATAATTCAAATCTACGATTAGACTATACAACAAGCGGGATCATTACCAAAATACATAAAACTTCTTCTAAAATCTTCATAAAAATAATGTCGCAATGTTGATGTTATACATAAAAAAAAAGTTGGAGAAAAAAAAAACTTAAAACATAAACTGTTCTGTCTACAAATCTACTCCTGAACATCTACTAAAATCACCGCATCATAATCAACGGTAGCCTTGACAGGTATTGGTGGTTGCTCGTTGTCAATAAATGCATTCAGGGTTGCCTTGTCGATTTGCGTCGTATCTCATACGGAGAAACTTTGCATTAATTTCAGCTGGAATGCGTCAAGATATACTGAAACTTTACATTAACAAAACATGAAAAAATAACAAAATAACAAATTAACCACAATAAATAACAACACATTCAAGATATATTGAAAATATACTATAAATATAATGCAAATATATCAATGTTAAATGCACTGTGGTTGTCACTACAACAGTGTGTGACTGTGCTGTAAAAATACACTTCAAATACACTGAATATATACTACAAAATATACTTTGATAAAAATTAAACACAAATTCAAAATCGCATAAATTTACAAGTAACAAATTAGGTAGAAAAAATATATAACACACAATTAAAAACACAAACTAATTGAAATAATAAAAAAATACGACAAAAATACACTTTTACTGTACGCAAAATACAGATCTGGTGAATTGAAAAAATAGGAATTAACTGAAGTTCAAAACACAAACTAATTGAACTAATAAAAAATACGACAAAAATATACTTAAAATGTATGCAAAATATAGATCTGGTGAATTGAAAAAAGGGGAATTAATTGAAGTTCATCGAAAAATATGATAAAAATATACTTAAAATGCAAGTAAAATACATATCTGGTGAAGTGAAAATAGGGTCATTAATAAGAAAAAATACCTCTTGGAGAACATGAACGTTTTTACACTTGTCCAATAACAAAAACTTCGTATCCGTATTCAAAAATTCCGGTGGCAAAGTTTGCATGAGAGGCATCTAGGAAACGTCATGCGGTTAAATGATTTGGTCTTTAATATTTTCTATTCAAATAGGCCGATCTTTTTAATTGCTACGTATATGACCGTGTCAAATCAGCCGGTCTTTGTAATCTGAGCGTATCCGACCATGCAATTGCTACGTATCCGACCGGAAAGAGAAGACGATCGACGCCGGTTAGATCACACCGGAGAAGACGGTGATCTAAAATGACATGAGGATGAATGATACATGGATCCCTCAAAAAAAAAAAAAAACCTTTAAACTTCCACTGAATATAGGGAAGATGAAATCTGTGGCTTAGTAAAGCCCAAAAAGAAACAAAGATGATGAGGGAGAACACAAAAATAACAGAATATCTTACATATTTTAGGAAATAGAGTTGAATTTTGGCGGTAAAAGGTTGAAATTAATGAAAGTTAATACGAATAAAAAAAGGAAGTGAAAGAAATCGTAAACTCGATTTGAAAAGCACGAAATTAGGAGAGATGGGAGTTAGAAACGTATATTTAGGAAAAGGGAGAGAGAGAAAGTGTACTAAAAAATAGGGGTGTGGGAAGTGGTAAATTAATTGGTAGAAAAGTGGGTAGCTATGAGTTGTAAAAATATAATATTATAGCTACTAAACTTAATTATTAAAAAGTATAGTTATGTTTCATAAATATGTAACATACTAAGCTATGCCAAGTAAAATTTACATAAAATAATCAGTTAATTAGCTCAAAAAAAAAAAAGTATTGAATGAAGTTTCAGTGTGCAGTGTGAACCCATTTGCTTTGCAAAAGGGAAAAATCGATTCTTCTGTAGACCCACTTATAGAATTCAAGAACTAGCTAGTAGTCCTTGATGGTTTTACTGTGATTGATTGGAAAAAGAAATGGAGGGGTGTAAATGTTCACACTCAATTATGGCTCTTCATATCGTAAATTAAATAGTCAAGCTTCTTGAATTTTAAACAGAGTGAAATAATTATTTTACATAGTCAAAAAATATTTTCTAAACTACTTTTTGTGTTATTTGGCAAAATATCCTAAATATATATTTTTACATATAATTATGAGTATTAATTATGTTCAAAATAAGTGTTAATTTAGTACTTATTTCAAATTGTCAAAATAAAGTCATTTATGACTTAATTACTATAATTAGTATGTATTTGCAAAATAGGTATTTCTACTTTGTCAAAGATAAGAAGCTTGATTAATTGAATAAATAATTAAATTCGTCCCAATTTTTTATTTCAAGATTGGTTTATTTTTTTTTTTTTTAAAAGAAAAAAGTTTATTTGAAAGGGCTTTCGCCACAAAATTGATTTTAATCATGGCCATGTTCTAAACATCAGCATTTGTTAAGTTCTTTTTTGGACCAAATGCTGGCCCAATTTCCAGCCCACAATTACTCAACCGCCCGGCCCAAGTTGAGGGGGAATTGCCTTAATCCCTCAATTCCTAAAGCAACCCAACAAATCCCCTTCTTTTTCCTTTTCTTTTCGATTTTTGTTGACTTCCAGTAGAATATTTGAATTTCAACTTCGGATTTCAAAGAAACTCAGCAAAATCCTAGTTTCAAATCTGAAATTCAAGTGTCCCACATCGCTTTTCAACCTAAAACCCATCCATTTAATAGAACCCCATATTCTTCATCTCAGACCAGGGTTGGAAGGGCTAGAACAAGTGTTCTTACAAAGAAATTTTGGAAAAAGGGTTCTTATCCTAAACCAATTTTCTGAGTTTAAAGTTCATTTTCGCTTAAAATTTTCTCTCGTCTTCTTTCGAGTGTTCAAATATTTGGTGAAAGGAAGCATTTTCGCTCTCGCCGCCGCAGTCGCTGCTCCGCAACAGGTAATCTTCTTTCCCCTTTATTTATTTCGGGATGTAATTATGTATTTAATTTCTGCACTCATTTTCTGTGTGTGTTTAATCGATTCATGATCCTTCAGTTATGTATTTCATTACTTAGGATATATTAATTATAGGCGAAGCATGATTTAACTCCGTTTAGTTACTGCTTAAGTGTGAGTGGCTTTTCATTTAATCTCTCTATTTCCAATCGTTCAGTCCAGTTTATGCTTTTATCGATACCATATCTGTTATGTTGGTTTGTTAGTTTGAATGGAAGAATGAATGTTGGTTCGGGTTTGGGGTGAAGGTGGTTAAGCACCTGTTGATATTCTGATTCTTTGCTTGTGTTGTTTTCTTAATCCAAGTGGCGTAAAGCATATTTCCGTCTCCTTTTCTTTGCTGTGTTCATCGTGTTTACTTGCCTAAGTTCAGTTGGTCTAGAGTGTATTTCTCAAGCTAGCAAGACGATTATCCAATCAATATTCATGCGATTCTATTTTGTTCATGTTTTCCTGATCTATGTGAATTAAGTTAAGAGAGCATCTAAGTTGGATTTAATCTTTGAATGAATAAACCATAGTTTATATAAACCACCCCTACCCTTAAGGAAGTCCAATTCTCAGATAAAAACCGTTCCCTTTACTATTAGTTTCAAGTACTTGTCAAGTATTAGTTTAACTTTAATATCTTCTTTTGCTAATCTTTATCTTTCTTGTTTTTTCGTGCACTCCATTGGACTTATTCCATCTTCCTCTAGCATTAGGTGTTGGGCTGAAAGCCCAACATAGCTCTATCTCGAGTCAGCCCCATTATTAACCAACAGTAGCAGCAGCCGCAGCTAGATGACATTGGAGAAGCAGAATTGAGTGAAGCCCAATTAGTTCACTCTTCCTTTACCTTTACTTCATTTTTTTGTTGTTGTGCATTTTGTGTTGTAAAACTTGACTAACGTTTTACTTTGTTTTATTTAACCAGATGTTTATCCCAGCGGAATGTGAGAGTCATAGTCGCAAAATTGGTTAAATGACGTTTTTTCCATCAGTCGCAATGTCCAAAATTATCGAGCAGCTTCACTTGGAATAGGAGAAATGCTAAAAGTAATTGTTTTATTGTTTACCCCGAAATTAGGTAATAAGTTGAATTTGTAAGTGAGGTATAGGATATGTGGACAAACTTTGATCTATTTTGATTTTTAGGGGATGTATATGTGGATTCGTGTATAATGACTTATATATAAATATATGTATTAATAACTTGGATGAATATGTTAATATTATGGATTTGAGCTAAATATATACGTATATTGCGGTACTATATCGTATTGGTTGAATCAAGTCAAAGAATACTCCTGCTCCCATTTAAAATTAGAGAGAGAGAGAGAGAGAGAGCGACAGAGTAAGTTTATTACAATGTTTTAGATCGGAAAATCTAACCTTAAAAGTAGGAAAGTGTCCCCTATTTATAGTTTTGTACATGTGCCTCTTATACAACGTAAAGCGCTTTTGAAATAAAAGCGCAAAGGAAGGATTGGGTCGTACACCGACACTCGTACGATTGGCGCATTATGTGGCGTAAATGGTCTTGACACGTAGCGATATAACCGATCACCAGTTAACGGTCACGATCAACTCGGCCATGGAGAAATCGGACTAACGGCCACGATTAACTCGGTCATGGAGAAACTGGACTAACGGTCACGATCAATTCGGCCATAGAGAAATCGGATCTTACGGTTTTCCTCCGACTTCTTCTGAGCAACCACTTTTGATGCAATACCCCTGGTTTAAGCGTTCGTGCTTGTTTCTCGATTCCCTTGATCCCCGGTCTCAACGGTCTAGCATTAATTCAAATTTTACCGTATACAGATAGTCCCCACACTTTTCGGACCGAAGCTTTGCCGGAGTAACGGGAAGTGGATAGTCCTTGACTGTGGTTCCATAGGCTCGTTCTTATCTTTTCATTTTGGCGGGAACAGTTACGTCACGTCCTTCTGCCATCAGCCACGTGTTACACCCCGAACGACCAATTTTCTGTAACCGCCGCTACTCACGTCATTTCAAATCATATCTCATTAATTATGGGATACGTGGCATCTCCCGGTTGGTTGGGATCTGTAACCGTCTCAGATCCAATGCCTATATAAGGCTTTTGACCCCTTTACTTCTTCATTTTTACCTTCTTCACTTCGAAATCTCCTTCATCTTCACCTCCATATCAACTTCATCCTACATTCCTCTTTGATTTCAATCGTTCTCAACCCCAAATTCGTTGCTTACATTGATTTGTAAGAACCTTGTCAACTTATCTTTGCTCGTCGATCGTAGCGCCGTTCATTTCTTCTTTTCGTTTCAACGCTCCTTCACCCTTTCTTATCACTTTTAACTTCGTTCCCTCCTTTTTTCCCAAAATTAAATGTTCCCCAACACCCAAACCCCCCTGGACGTTCCCGTTTTTTCTCCGAGCGGGGTTCTTTTAACCAAAGGGAAAAAAAGTC